>NW_011888825.1:5651115-5658678 GCF_000151845.1 Pteropus vampyrus | reverse complement strand
CCCCCATTGTAAAATGAGGTCAACATTTGTTTCTACATGATATGATTGTTGTATTAAAAGAGGTGATATAGGCAAAGTGTTTAGAACAGGATAAGTAGAGAACAAATGCTCAATCAATAAACATTAGTGATTGTCATTATTGAATAATAATAATAATGTACACAATTATATACCAATCACTCTGTGAACTAGAAATAGAAATGGAGCTACAGATAAGCTGAACATTTTCTAAAGAGTCAAACAATGAGTAATTATGGTAAGAGAAAAGAAGGAAGTTCTGGGACTCAAAACCCGCTCATGTGGTTCCACTGTATCATGCAGGCGACTATATCTGGGGCTTTTGCTGATGTCATTTCTGCAAAAGGTCAAGGCTAACATGGGGCTGCAACCTAAACAATGTAATTTTAGCATTTCTCAGGGTCTGTTCCATGGAACACTAGTCCAATAAGATGCTCTAAGTGAAACATGGTCAGTAAAGATTTGGGAACACTGAGCACTATATCTCTCCTTAGATATTGTCAGGGCATATTATCATATTATAGGCTCTGTGAAATCCTCCCATAAAGAATCCTGTTTAACTATCTTACATATTCTCCTCAAAATATATTTAATTACAGAACCCTTTGTGTATGTTATGTCTACCACTAGGCTGCAGAACCAAGCTTCTGCAGAATATATTTTGAAAAACACCAATACATGTTGGCTGTTGGTGGGTTGTTCAGAACAGTGGGAGATGACACCTGGAAGATGCAAAGATCCACACAGTTGGAGCTGCAAATTGGAAGCCAACCTAACAGAGGACACTAGGGGAATATGCAGTCCTAAATGAGTCTAGAATACCATGGTGGTAGGTATGTTGAAGTCCAAACAGGCAACAACACATAGCAGACTGCATGAAAGAATGACAAGAGTTAGAATATGAGTTCCCTAACATCCTTCAAAGCTCAGCAACTGGGAATCTGGAGGGAAGCTATATGCTGAGGTTCAAGGAGGGACTGAGAGTCCCAGGGGTCAGCTGATAAGTGGACCTCAATTTAAGCTTGGAGTTCAGGAATAGAAGCTTGAAAACAAGCACTGTGTTCATCTCCAAGGGCCTGGAATACTATTCAGAAATTTGGGAAGAGGAAAAATTGATCAAGACCAGGTTATAAGAAATGGGATGGAGGTCCCAGTAGCTTGTGGTCAAGAAACAAAGTAACAGTTGAGTTATGCCATGCAGAGGAGAAGACCAAATGTGATTCTTTAAATCTTCCATGACTTAGAATTTATAGTTGTAGAGCCTGAGCTGAGTCTATAGATGAGAAACCAGGGACAAAGACTGGGAAAAAGAATTTTGAGAACCAGGCACCAAGGCAATCATTACAGAATTGAAAGTTTACATGTTTATGAGACATATTCAAATAGCAAGTTTCTAAAGTTTGATAGTTATTCCTCCTTATTACAGTCTAGACTTCTGATCCCCAGCCCAGTGATGTGTGTGCTACATCAGATTACATCTCTATGATGGCTGGCATGTCAGGGATGCACTTTGCAGCCCCAAGGTAAGATATGCAGCCTCTGACACCCAGAAAGGGTAATCACACTCCTCTTTGGGCGTTCTGCGCCGTTTTCAAGGGACAGACTCCCCTCTCAGAGTAGTTAAGGTATTTTGGCAGTATAAGGATACTATATAGACTATATAGACTTGGAGATGTCCAGGTTAAGTTTTTAAGTAAGAGAACTTGCCATAAAATTACCTTGAATGATTGTCAGTGCTCTGAAGCCAGTGAAAGTTACTCTGCTTAATAAAGTTTTGAGGAAGATGTTTGTCGAACTCTGGGGATGTTTATGATTTGTTTCTCAATTCATGCTTAAGACTATTAAACTAAAAATTTCCTGTCAGTCTCTGCTGGGACTGAATAAAGCTTTTCCATACCTTTGTTCTCTAAAATACCCAGTTGGGAGAGGCAGAAGGTATTTCTTAAATTTTACTTAACACACATATAATTTTATCATTACACACACACACACACAAACACACACACACACACACAAAGCAGAATACAGTTACTATAAGGCAGATGTCCAGCAAATGCTGTGAAAACAGAGAAAGGAAAGAATGAGTCTAATCAGAATGATAATCAAGGAAGTCTTCATGGAAGATGTGACATTTCAGCTAGATTTTGAAAGAGAAAAAAAAAAGAAAATTATTGATTTACTTGCTGAAGGTTTCAGTATGGGAAATATATTGGGAGAATCTCAGAGAGAGTTAAAAAAGGAGTTGTCTTGCTTTTGACTCCACTATTTTGTTTCCAAGTTCATGACCATTTAAGTAAAACTAAGAGCTAATGAGAAAATAATTGACATTTTATTTCTCTCCCCACTCCTACCCCTACATTCTCATTGCGAGAGGGCAGAGAAAGTAGTTCTCCCATTTTTATTAGTTTCAAACTTCCTTGGCCAAGGGTGATAACGAGTATTTTGTTTTGTTTTTGTTTGTAATGTTGGGGAAGAGTGGAAAGCCCAAGGTTCAACTCTTAAAAGACTTAGTTTACAAATGTTAAATGGGAGGGACATAATTAAGCCTGATAGGGGGAGAGGTTGGAGGCAGGTACAGTTAGAGGGGAAGAGTTACCTGGCTTGGAGAGGACTGTGGCAGAGCCATGAAGGAAGCAGGATCCAACTCTGATACAATAGCCCAGAGGTAGCAAGCACTCACATGGGAATGGCTTGGTGGTACATAGAGGCCTGGGTGAAGGTAAAGACCAATGAAGCTGACTAGGAGACACAAAGACCATAGATACTGAAGAAATATTGACCCTTAGGGGTATCAGATACAAGAATACTCTAGCAACCACACTCCATCCCTATTTTTATAGACCCATGTAAACCCAATAGAAGAGAAAAGAAAGCTTCAGTTATTACTGATGTTGAACTGCAAGTCTACTTTTGTGTGTGAGGGCTGTGAGCCAGATTTCAATCTGATTTATGAAAATTAAGAAATATTACATGTTTTCGCTTTGAGTGTCATGGGAAAATTCATAACTATCATATTTCAAAATCTGCAATGGCACATTAGAATTTCATATCTAATTTCCAAGCTATTCTGCTGAAAGCACCTTCAGTTTTTAATATTCATCTTGTAGTCATTAAGAGCTGTGTCTCTTTTGAATCAAAAAGACCTAGTTTGAATAATGACTCTACCTCTTATAAGGTATATAAGCAAAAGTCACTTAATATTTTTGAGTTTCAGGTGCCTCCTTTAGTAATGGAGACGCCTACTTCATAGGGTTATCATGGGGTTAATTGAATAATACATTTCCATAAAGCACTGAGCTCATTACCTGGCACTTAGAATGTATTCACCAGATGGTAACTTATATGATTATTTTTGTGGTGCTGGGTTAAGATCATTACTACTGTCACCTGGTCTCTGCCAACACTGAGACAGGAGTTTGTGAAAATCCCTTGCTTGTCAGAGCTCCCCCTTTATCCTCACTTTTGTATCTATAATACTGTAAAATAACAAATAACTGTACTCTGTGCTCAGGAAAGAAGGGGCAATTTTGTTCATGAGTATAGATATTTGTGGACGAAAGTAATGAAGTAAGAAATCTCTTTTATTGGTCAGTTTATGAAAATTGTACATGGCATATTATCTATAATCTCATAAGTTCTCTTTTGACAGAGGACATCATGGGAAACACAGTTGGAGCTAAAAGAGTGACCACAGAAAAAATATTCTAGAAACTATTTTAGAATCACTGAGATAGAACTTCTAAAAAGGGGAAAAAATGGGTAAGGAGATCCCATTAAAAGATAAGGAGAATAGAGTCCCCAAATTGATCAAGAGGTCAGCAGTTGGATGAAAGAATGCAGGTGCCTAGCAATAATTTCATATACCATCACTCTTACCAATTGGGTGGGAAGAACCTGGAGCAGGCCATTCTAAGATATAGAAGCCTCATGGGCCATTTTTCTTTGGAGTTATTTGATGAGAACTCCTCAACTCTGCTTTTTTCTCTATGAATCCAGAAAGCAGCTTAGACTTGACCTGTCATTGGCAGGGCCAGAGATGGAGTTGTGGTTAGAGGTGGCAGAGGTGTGGTATTGCTGCCATCATATTTAAGAGAAATTCAGAGTCCTGGTCTTAAGTCAAAGATAATTCCTTCTCCTATAGGATTCATCCCCTATTCTGGAAGTTATATGAATTCAGGACTCAGCTGTATTCTAGGTAGCTCTTTTGCAAAGGTAGGAGAACATTTCTAAAGTAGGTGGAGAATATTGGCAAGGAGAATAGAATGAATGAAAGTTTAGCTTTAAGGAAGTAGAGGCCATAATTAGCACAGTTTAACTGGAGTATAATGTTTCTGTAGATGAGAAATAGAATTCAATGTGTCAGCAAGAGTTAGAGCCCGATGGGCCACAAGTGTTCTCCTCAAGGTGTGGGCAGGGCGTAGGCAATGTTTGAAGCAAGAGACTAAAAATCAAAGAGTTAGGAAGAATGTGAGAGTTGAATTAGACATTCAGAAACTGCAAACTGAGAGTCTCTGTATTCATTAAAAATAAAATTGAGCTTTTACTATGTGCCAGAAGCTATGCTACCTGGGCACTGTGGATATAAAGGTTAGTACGTCACATTCCTTTTCCTTGCAGAGACCACAAATATTGAGTAGAGATGAGAAACATGTATAATAAAGCGTTGTGATAAATGCTACAGTAGAGACTCATCATACAAACTGTATCTTTGCTCTTGAAGCAAGAAGAAGGTATCTATCAATTTGGCCTGGTAGGGCGGGGGAATACTTCACTAGGAGATGACAGTAGATCTGAGTCTTGATAAATTGGTAGTGGTTCATTAAGAAGGTAATGGAGAGAGAAGCATGAGCTATGGTATGAAGATGTAGAAGACTATGGCAATGTGGTTGGAGAAAGTCCAGCAGTTTTGTGTAGCTGCCTGGGAGTAGGTGAGAGTAGACTAAAATAGTGTTTGAGAGCAGATTGTCAAAGGCTTTGTAAACACTACTGAGCATGAACTTTATGCTGCAGACAGTTGTTGAAGGTCTTCAAGGAAGAGGTTGCCAAGATCCCTTGGAAGGATATTGTGATAACGCAGGCATTGCGATCTCAGGTAGGCAGCAGAGGAAATAAAAAGAAAGCGACAGATGTAACTTCAAATAAAATATGGCTCAGTTCTCCTTTTGCAGGTCAAGAATCTTCATTTACTGGGAACTGGAAAAGTACTTAAGGTGATGATTTTGTTCTGCTAGGGTGGGCCCAGTTTGAAGGTAATTTTTCAAAAGCAGCTGCTCTAAGTGTTAGTTAAATGGTGCCAGGGGATTCACTGGACACAGGTGTCATGTTCAGTCTTATTCATCTATCAATAAAGCTTGACTCCGGGTGCTGTTTGGATGGCAGCACAGCACCTCTGAGACAGGAATTCTATTAACAGATGCACGTCACTGCTTTAGGCTTGGGCTGTAGTGTGGACTTCAAAAGTACCCTCAAATCCTTGGCTTCTAACTTTGCTTCTCCTTTATTTCAGCTATAGCTCCTGCCTGGACAACTCAAATACTAATGTTACTTACACTCTTCCTATTGTTTGAATTTATTCCTACAAAATATTCTCTTTTTTTAATACAGGAAAGGAATATTTACGCATTTAATTAATTTTTGAATAATTAATTGATATAGTTGGTACAACACTTTAAATGATGCATAAGGAATACTCATGAGAAATTAATTTCTTGTACACCCCTTTCCTAGCCACCCTGTTTCTCTTCCCAGTGGCAAACACTATTACCTAATTTCTTGTGTATCATTTCCAAGATGTGCTGTGCAATTACAAACTTATGCCTATCTTTCTTTTTCTTCTTTTTTAAAGCATAAATGACAGCACATTATACACTGTGTTCTCTACCTTATGTATATCTGGATATAGTTCCCTATCATTCTCCTTTTTTTAAAGGTTGCATAATATTCCATTTTGAACATGTTTCTATTTATTTAGTTGGGTCACTATTAATAGACATTTAAATGGTTCTTAAATTTTTGCTATTATAAACAGTGCTTCAATTGATATCCATGATTCTCATTTAGACATATTTATAAGATAAATTCCTGGAAATAGAAGTGCTGGATCACTTGGTATGAATATTTATAATTTTGAGAGATTTTACCAAATTATCCTCCATAGTGATTGTTCCAGTTCCCACTCCTAACAAGTTTATTTTTCCAAGTGTTTTCTAACAATATAGTGTATTATAAAATTTTGACCTCTTTAAATTTTACACTGAAAAGTGTTATATATTTATAGTTTTACTTTTCATTTCTCTTATTTTTAGTTGTAACTGATCATTGTTACATAGTTTAAAGAGTCATTTGTGATTCTTCTTAAGGAAAAAAAAATCTCTGCTATCATATATCTTGACCACTTTCTCATAGGATTATCTTTTTCTTATTGATTTGTAGGAGCTCATTAAATATTCAGAAAAAGTATTATTTTACATATAATATTCAAATACTTTTCACAGTGTGTTGTTTGAATTTGGACTTTATCCTTTTTTGTGATAAATTTTAAAGCTTTTATGTAGTAGATGTTCTTTGATTTTTTTTTAAGTTTTGGATCATACTTAGGATATTGCAACTATGAGATTATTTTAAAAGTTTTCATGATCTCTTTTAGTACTTTTAGTGTCATTCAATAAAACATTTATGGGAGAAGTCAAAATGACGTAGATGTTAGAGGCTTTGTTCATCCACTCTTGTGACCACATCAAAGTTGTGACAGAAACATTAAGCAAAGAGCAAGCAGAGTTGCCTGGGGTTTAGATGAACAACCCCGACAACTACGGAGAGAAATAAGAAATCACCTTGCAACAGGAGGAGGTAGGACTGGGCGAGGATATGACGTTGACTGTTCCCAAGCATCTTAGTGGGGCAGAGGCCATAGCAGCAGCAGCCAGCAGCTGTAGACACCTCCTAAAGGTGATGTATCCATGAGTGGACTTCTGCGGTGACAAACTTGCTTGCTCTGAGCACCAGAACCCAGTTGGCTGCTTAGGAGGCACCAAGGACTTACAGTGGGGAGATGAGTTGTTGGATTGAGGGCTGGAGGTGAGGCTTTCTCCCAGACAGAAATGCTGGAGGTATCCATTGTTCCTCTGTTGAGCCTTTCTCATTCCCAATGTGCAGATGCAGTGCTGCCATAGCTGAGATGTCATCAAACTGGATAACAGAGGTTGCTCCGCCCAGAGGATTCCTTGAAACTCTGCCTCCTCTACCCAAGCCACATACAGTTGTGTCCTTGGTGAGTCCTGTGCAACTCACCAAGACCCACACTGGTAGCAGCTGACCTCATTTTCTGGCATGGTTTCTTGAGGAAACTATAAGCATGGCATCTGTGGATTGCTTGCTGAATCTTAACAAGTGGCCCCAGAGGGACACAGGCTGGGGCTAAAATTGGTTTGCTGCTGAACCCCAATCAAGACTGTGCCCCTCGACACCTATTATACAAAGCCATGCTAACAAGATCAGGACACTTAGGAGCTTTGCTTAGTACATAGAAACAGACACAGAAAGGTA
>NW_011888825.1:5649049-5651065 GCF_000151845.1 Pteropus vampyrus | reverse complement strand
CAATGTGCAGATGCAGTGCTGCCATAGCTGAGATGTCATCAAACTGGATAACAGAGGTTGCTCCGCCCAGAGGATTCCTTGAAACTCTGCCTCCTCTACCCAAGCCACATACAGTTGTGTCCTTGGTGAGTCCTGTGCAACTCACCAAGACCCACACTGGTAGCAGCTGACCTCATTTTCTGGCATGGTTTCTTGAGGAAACTATAAGCATGGCATCTGTGGATTGCTTGCTGAATCTTAACAAGTGGCCCCAGAGGGACACAGGCTGGGGCTAAAATTGGTTTGCTGCTGAACCCCAATCAAGACTGTGCCCCTCGACACCTATTATACAAAGCCATGCTAACAAGATCAGGACACTTAGGAGCTTTGCTTAGTACATAGAAACAGACACAGAAAGGTAGCCAAAATGGGAAGACAAAAGAGCAGAAACCAAATGAGAGAACAGAACAGAAATTTTGGAATAATGGAGTCAAGCAATCTAACAGATGTAGAGTTCAAACCACTGGTTATAAAGATGCTCAATGAACTTAGGGAGAGAGTGGATGAATTTAGTGGGAACCTTAATGGAGATTAAAAAAACATAAAAATGGAAATGGAAATTATAAAAGGGAACCAATCAGAAATGAATAATATATTATCTGAGATGAAGAGTATATTAGAGGGAATTAACAGAATGGATAAAGAAGAGGATCAAACCATCAATACAGAGGATGAGGAAGCCAAGGACACCCAATTAGAATGGCAAGAAAAAGAAGCCAAGAATATAATAATAATTTAAGGAGTCTTTAGGACAAAATTAAGTGTAAAAACATCCATGTAATAGGGGTATCTGAAGGAAGAGAGTGAGAAGAAGAAGTGGAAAAGCTATTTGAAGAAATAATAATGAAAAACTTCTCTAACCTGGAAGGAAATAGACACATAATCCCAGGAAACTCAGAGAGTCTCAAGAAAGAGGAACCCAAAGAAGCCCACGCCAAGACACGTCATAATTAAAATGCCAAAGGTTAAATACAAAGAGAGAATCTTAACAGCAGCAATAGAAAAGCAGCTAGTTACCTACAAGGGAGTACTTGTAAGACTGGCAGTTGATTTCTCAAAAGAAATTTCACAGGACAGAAGGATTTGGCATAAAATATTCAAAGTGATGAAAACCTAGGATCTACAACCAAGAATACTTTATCCAACAAAGCTATCATTTAGAGTTGAACGGCAGATAAAGATCTTCCCAGATAAAAATAAGCTAAAGGAATTCAACACCAAGCCAGAATTACAAAAAATGTTGGAGGGACTTCTTTAAGAAGAAAAAATAGGTATCAAAATCATGAATAAAAAATGGTAATAACTACATATCTATCAACTACTATCTCAAATGGAAAACAACTGCTCCAACCAACAAATAAGGGGACCGAATGGGTAAGATAATATCTTACATATGCTGCCTACGAGAGACTCACTTCAGAGTAAAAGATGCATACAGACTAAAAGAAAGGGGATGGACAAAGATATTGCCTTGATGGACCTAGAGGGTATTGCAGTAAATGAAGTAAGTCAGATAAAGGCAAATGCCATGTGACTTCATGTACATGCAGAATCTAAAGAACAAAATAAACAAAAATAACAACAAAAACAAAAACAAACTCATAGATACAGAGAATATTTTGATGGCTACTAGACAGGATGGATTGGGGAGGATGGTGAAAAGGGACAAGGAATTAAAAAATACAAATGGATAGTTACAAAATAGTCATGGAGCTATAAAGTGAGATTATTATTATTATTTTAGTTTATTAAGATGTAAACAAGAAGATAACGGAACAAAAACTGTCAACATAGAATTTTACATGCAGTGAGATGTCTTTGAAAAATGATGATGAACTAAAAATGTTTTCAGGCATACAAAAGTTGCAATCTGCATTGCCAGGAGATCTGTATTATAAGAAAAATTAAAGGAAATCCTTCAGGCAGAAGAAAAATGCTACTAGATGGAAATATTGATCTACACAAAGAAATGAAGAA
>NW_011888825.1:5646848-5648149 GCF_000151845.1 Pteropus vampyrus | reverse complement strand
GTTTCAAATGTACACTTTAACAATAAGACATATATATATTTACACTGTGTGTTCACCTCCCATAGTTAGATTTCTTTCTGTCACCACATATTTGACCCTCTTTACCTCGTCTACCTCCCCCTTCCCCATCCCCTACCACTAGTATACAGTCCATGTCCATGAATCTCTGTTAGTTTGTCCTGCTCATTTGTTGCTTTTAGGTTTATATCCCATATGTAAGTGAAATTGTGTGGTTTTCAAATTTTTCTGTCTGGGTTATTTTGCTTAGCATGAATATCTCAAGGTCCATCCATGTTGTCACAAATGGCTGTATTTCATCTCTTCTTATGGCTGAGTAATATCCCATTGTATATATGTACCACAGCTTCTTTAGCTAATCATCTATCGTGGGACACTTTGGTTGCTTCCATGTCCTGGCCACTGTGAATAATGCCGCCATGAACATCAGTGGGCATATATCTTTTCAGATATGAGTTTTCAAGTCTTTGGGGTAAATACCCAGTAGAAGGATTGCTGGATCATATGATAGATCAATTCTTAGTTTTTTGAGAAACCTCCATACTGTTTTCCATAGTGGCTGTATCAATTTTCAGTCCCACCAGCAGTGTATGAGGGTACCTTTTTCTCTGCATCCTCTCCAACGTTTGTTATCACTTGTCCTGTTGATTATAGCTATTTTAACAGGTGTGAGATGGTACCTCATTGCGGTTTTGATTTGCATTTTCCTAATAGCTAGCGATATTGAGCATCTTTTCAAATATTTGTTGGCCATTTCTATGTCCTCTAGGGAGAAGTGTCTGTTCAGGTCCTCTGCCCATTTTTTGATTGGATTGTTTGTTTTTTGTTGTTATTGAGTTGTATGAGTTCTCTGTATATTTTGGATATTAGGCCCTTATCGGAGGTGTTGCTTGCAAATATATTTTTCCATACAGATGGTTGTCTATATACCTTGTTAACGATTTTTTTTTTTTTTTTTTTTTTTTGCAGAAGCTTTTTAGTTTGATGTAGTCCCATTCATTTATTTTAGCTTTTACTTCCCTTGCTTTTGAGGTCAAAATCCTAAAATCCTCTTTAAGTCCAAGATCTTTGAGTGTAGTTCCTATGTTTTCTTCTATGCAATTTATTGTTATAGATCTTATATTCAAATCCTTAATCCATTTTGAGTTAATTTTGGTGTACGGTGATAGACAAGTCTAGTTTCATTCTTTTGCAGGTGGCTTTCCAGTTTTCCCAGCACTATTTATTGAAGAGGCTTTCCTTTCTCCACTGTATGTTTTTGGCTTTTTTGTTGAAAATTATTT
>NW_011888825.1:5645802-5646798 GCF_000151845.1 Pteropus vampyrus | reverse complement strand
CAGCACTATTTATTGAAGAGGCTTTCCTTTCTCCACTGTATGTTTTTGGCTTTTTTGTTGAAAATTATTTGCCCATATAAATATGGGTTTACTTCTGGACTCTTGATTCTGTTTCACTGGTCCATGTCTCTGTTTTGCTGCCAATACCATGCCGTTTTGATTACTGCCACTTTGTAGTATAATTTGAAGTCAGGCAGAGTGATGCCTCCAGCCTCGTTTTTTTTTTTCCCCTCAGGATGGCTTTGGCAATTTGGGGTTTGTGTTTCCATACAAATGTCATGACTTTTTGTTCTATTTCTTTAAAAAATACTGATGGGATTTTGATGACGATTGCATTAAATCTGTATAATGCCTAAGGTAATGTGGTGCTTTTTAATTATGTTGATTCTTCCAATCCAAGAACACGAAATATCTTTCCATTTTTTTGTATCTTCTTCAATTTCTTTTAATAGGGTCTTATAGTTTTCATTATATAGGTTCTTTACATGTTTCGTTAGATTTATTCCTAGATATTTTACTCTTTTTGTTGCAATTGCAAAAGGAATTATTTTTCCACTTCTTTTTCTGACACTTCATTATTAGAGTATAGGAACACTATGGATTTTTGAACATTCATTTTCTATCCAGAGACTTTACTGTATTTGCTTATTGTTTCTAGTAGTATCCTTGTGGAGTTTTTAGAGTTTTTATATAGAGAATCATGTCATCCACAAATAGTGACAGTTTGATTTCTTTGTTTCCTATTTGGATGCCTTTATATCTTTCTCTTGCCTGGTTGCACTTGGTAGGACCTCCAATGTTATATTGAATAACAGTGGTGATAGTGGACAGACTTGCCTTGTTCCTGATCTTAAAGGGAAGGTTTTTAGTTTTTCACCATTAAGTATAATGTTGGCTGAGGGCTTGTCATATATGGCCTTTATTATGTTAAAGTCCTTTCCTTCTAGACCAATTTTGTTAAGTGTTTTGATCATAAATGGATGCTGTATCTTGTCG
>NW_011888825.1:5644168-5644617 GCF_000151845.1 Pteropus vampyrus | reverse complement strand
GCTTGTCATATATGGCCTTTATTATGTTAAAGTCCTTTCCTTCTAGACCAATTTTGTTAAGTGTTTTGATCATAAATGGATGCTGTATCTTGTCGAAGGCTTTTTCTGTATCTATTGATATGATCACATGATTTTTATTTTTTAATTTGTTTATGTGGTGTATCACATTAATTGATTTGCATATGTTGAACTATCCCTGTGCCCCTGGGATGATGCCCACTCGATTATGGTGTATAATCTTTTTTAATATGTTGCTGTATTTGGTTTGCTAGTATCTTATTTAGGATTTTTGCATCTGTGTTCATGAGAGATATCTGTCTATAGTTTTCTTTTTTTGTGTTATCTTTACCAAGTTTTGTATCAGGGTAATATTGGCCTCATAAAATGAGTTGGGAAGTATTGTCTCCCCTTCAATTTTTTGGAAGAGTTTGAGGAGAATAGGTATTAAA
>NW_011888825.1:5642935-5643488 GCF_000151845.1 Pteropus vampyrus | reverse complement strand
GCTTGTCATATATGGCCTTTATTATGTTAAAGTCCTTTCCTTCTAGACCAATTTTGTTAAGTGTTTTGATCATAAATGGATGCTGTATCTTGTCGCAGGCTTTTTCTGTATCTATTGATATGATCATATGATTTTTATTTTTTAATTTGTTTATGTGATGTGTCACATTAATTGATTTGCATATGTTGAACTATCCCTGTGCCCCTGGGATGATTATGGTGTATAATCTTTTTAATATGTTGCTGTATTTGGTTCGCTAGTATCTTATTTAGGATTTTTGCATCTGTGTTCATGAGAGATATCTGTCTGTAGTTTTCTTTTTTTGTGTTATCTTTACCAAGTTTTGTATCAGGGCAATATTGGCCTCATAAAATGAGTTGGGAAGTATTGTCTCCCCTTCAATTTTTTGGAAGAGTTTGAGGAGAATAGGTATTAAATTTTCTTAGAATGTTTGGTACAATTCACTGGTGAAGCCAGATGGTCCTGAACTTTTACTTTTGGGTAGGTTTTTAATAATTGTTTCAATTTCCATACTGCTGATCGGTCTATTTAG
>NW_011888825.1:5595842-5642885 GCF_000151845.1 Pteropus vampyrus | reverse complement strand
AATTCACTGGTGAAGCCAGATGGTCCTGAACTTTTACTTTTGGGTAGGTTTTTAATAATTGTTTCAATTTCCATACTGCTGATCGGTCTATTTAGCTTTTCCAGTTCTTCTTGATTCAGTCTAGGAAGGTTGTATTTTTCTAAGGACTGGTCCAATTCTTCTAGGTTATTAAATTTCGTGTTCTATACTTTTTCATACTATTTTTGTATGATCCTTTGTATTTCTGTGGTGTCTGTTGTCATTTCCTCCCTTTTACGCCTGATTTTGTTTATTTGTACCCTTTCTCTTTTTTCTTTAGTGAGTCTAGCCAGAGGTTTGTCTATTTTATTACTCTTCTCAAAAAAACAGCTCTTTGTTGCATTTAGTTTTTCTATTTTTTGTTTGTTTGTTTTCAATTTTATTTATTTCTGCTCTAATTCTGATTATTTCTTTCCTTCTGCTGACTTTAGGCTGCATTTGTTCTTCCTTTTCTAGTTTTTTAAAATGAAGTGTTAGTTGTTTATTTGGGCTCATTGTAGTTTTTGGAGGTAGGCTTGTAATGATATGAACTTTCCTCTTATGACCTCTTTTGCCATGTCCCAAAAGTTTTGATATGTTGTACTATCATTATCATTTGTTTCTATATATCGCTTGATCTCTCTTTTTATTTCTTCTCTGACCCAGTTATTCTTCAGTAGCACGTTGTTTAATCTCCATTTATTTGTGGTTCTTCCCGCTTTCTTTTTGCAGTTGATCTCTAGTTTCAAAGCATTATGATCAGACAATAAGGTTGGTATGATTTTAAACCTTTTATATTTAGTGAGGCTATCTTCTGCACATGTTTAATCTCTGTTCTCCTTTGCAAATTTGGATCTTTGAATTGTCTCCTTTTCAGTCATTGTCTCAATTTGTCTCTATGTATGGTGAATGTCCATTACTATCTTGCTACGATGATAATCTAATGCATTTTCCTTTATTAGTTACCGTTTTCTTCTCCCTTGCTGCCCTGAGAATTGTTTTGTCATTGATTTTTGATAATTTTAATACAATGTGTCTTGGTGAAGGTCTTTTTGGGTTGAGATAATTGAATGTTCTGTTGACTTCTTGAATTCCAAGCTCCAGCTCTTTCCTTAGATTTGTGAAATTCTCATCAACTATTTGTCTGAAAATGCTTTCTAGTTCCTGATCCTTTTCTTCGCCTTCGATAATGCCCATTATTCTTATGTTTCCTCCCCTGATAGTGTCAGCTAGTTCTTGTATTTCTCTTTCATTATTTTTCATTCTTCGGTTTCTCTCTTCTTCCTTCTGATTTATTTCTAGATTTCTGTCTTCAATATCACTGATCTTTTCCTCCATTTGGTTGATTCTATTTCCCAAGCTTGCTATTTCATTTTTCAACTCCTGTAGTGTGTTTTTTGTCTTCAGAAGATCTATTCTGTTGTTTTTGAGGGTTTCAATCTCCTTGCTAAAGAACTCATTCTGCTAATCTAGTTGTTTTTTCAGTTTCTGATATTATTGATATGACTCGTTTTGGAACTCACTGAGTTTTTTCAGAAGTACCATCTTGAATTCTCTGTCATTTAAGTTGCATATTTCTATGTCTGTAAGTTTATTTTTCTGAAGATTTTTCTCTTTCTTTCTGAGATGCCTTGTCACCTTGGTTATTCATGGTGTTAATGGACTATTTCTTCACCTGGGCATTAGTGGAAATGTATTCTGCTTTTCTTCCAGAAAGAAGATTTATTATATAAAGGTCTCTCTTTAGCTTGTTGCTAAAAAGCAGCTTTTCTTTTGGTTTCTAGTAGGTGGCATCTAAGTCTCTTGGATTCCTGCTTTAATAAAGCCTTAATAATGCCTTTTTACTTTCTTGTAGCTATTTAATCATGCTCGCTACCCTCAGTCTCAGTCCCTGTCAGTGTTAGCAACAGTTTCGGTAGTGTTTGCTCAGATTCCCCTGAGGCTCTGCAGTGTTTGGTCTCTGAGGATATGGGAGGAGGGGCCCTTTGGGTTGGGGGTTGGGGACTGCGGCTCAGCCTTGATTTTGCAACTGGGGCTGGTAAAAATCAACTGTTGTTTTTCTGCCATCCCACTTCTCTGCTCTCTGCTTTGATGATGAGCCCTGCCGCTTGCGTAGAGATCACGGCACTCCCAGGCAAGGCTGTTGAGAGAATTCGACACACCTTCTTCTTTCTTCTCTGCCTATAGGGAGCTCTGGTGGCTACAAGAGGCAGCTCCTTTATTTCTTCCAGTCCACTGCCCAACACCCAGGGTTCTAACCTGTGGTAGCTCTTATGTACAGATTCTATGCTCAGACATGCTTGTGTTCAGTTTGGGTGTTTTTGTTGAGTTTTAGATGTTCAGCTTATTATTGTTTCAAGGATAGAGATCTGGGGATGTCTCTCATTCTGCCATGTTTCTTCAAACTCCTCAAGTAGTTTCTTCACAGGCATTTCTTGATTACGGCTCACCTGAATACCAGATGAGACTCCTCTGCAGATCTCTGCAGTTCTGTCTCTTTGTAGCTCTCTTGTCTATTCTTCTGTCTTGGGAATTCTAGCCATTTTTGTTTCCCTGAATTCTCAGCTGTCTCTTCAACTGAGGGAATATTATGGGCTTCACCAGGTTTCCCTCTCCCTGTGCTGTGTCCTGGAATATCAACGCAGTAAGTTGAGACAACCATAGGGCTCACCTCATTTGTATTCTGCCTTTCAGCAATCATTGTTCTTCATTGCTTGGTATCCAGTGTCTTGCAAACTGTTACTTCATATATTTTCTGTGCGTGTGTGTGTGTGTGTGTGTGTGTGTGTGTGTGTGTGTGTTTTACTCTAGAGGATAAATCTAGTTTCTATTCTACACCTTGGTCAGAAGCAGAAATCAGTTTCTTTCTTTTTATTGCTGATAATATTCCATTGTATGAATGTTCAGCAGTTCGTTTATTCACTTATTGAAGGCCTAGGTTAGTTCCAGTTTTTTTGTTTTCCTTTTTTTTTTTTTTTGCAATTATATATAAAGCTTCTACAAGTATTTGTATGAAGCTTTTTGTAGGAATAAAAATTTTTAATTCACTTGGATAAATACCTGAGAGTTATTTAGTCACTTTGTATGGGCGTATTTACTTTTATAAGAAACTGCCAAATTGTTTATTTGACTGGCTGTACATTTGGATTTGTCACCAGAAATCTATGAGTGTTCCAGTTACTCTGCATTCTTGCCAGCACTTGATATTGTAAGTGGTTTGTTTCTTTGTTCATAAATTTGTTTTTAATCATTCTAATACATAGGTAGTGGTATCTTATTGTGGTTTTAATTTGCATTTCCCTTAAGACTAATGAGGTTGAAAGTCTTTCTGTATACTTATTTGTCATCTGTATGTCTTCTTTGGTGAAATGTCTGTTCAGAAATTTTAAAAAAAATAGGTTGTCTGTTTTCTTATTCTCTAGTTTTTAGTGTTCTTTATATATTATGGATTTAAATCCTTTATCAGGTGTTACTTGCAAATGTTTTCTTCCAATATATGGCTTGTCTTATGTTTTATTTTAAATCTCTCTTTTTAGATTGATCTGATTAGTTGAAAAGACTGAGTTAGAATTATAACTTTATTAATGTCCCCAAGCCATTTACTGACTAATGGCAAAAGTAAATTTAAGTACAGTACAGTAGTAATTTTTACCTCATAAATTTAATGTCATTTTTATCTGTGTTACTGAGGAAATTTTGAAAGTAAATTTATTATAGCAACAAGATCAGGGCATTTATATTCTCTTTTTTATTTGGCTACTAGTTATGTGATCCTGAATATCATTGATTTCTCCAGAATCAATTTCCTCAGCAGCAAATGTTCAACTTTGAATACAAGCTTTTCAAAGTTATTAGCATGGAGTATAGTAACATACTCTGTTAACTTTCCTCAGAAGTTACAGTTTTATCTTGTTTCATTTTTTCACTTTCATGATAACATAATAGTACCTTTTATTGAGAGTAATGCTCATATGTATCTTTTCTATTTCTATGTTTTAAATGACTTGAGGACTGGAAAATGCATATGTAAATAAAGAAAAGGAAGAGAATTTAAGGAGGTAGAGATTTTATATTTTATCAAGATAAAACATCAGGACTACATTTATTTTTAAAAATAGCATACATAATATTTAGGGGGCATTGGTATTATATTGATAAGTCATCTAAACTAGTTATTTTATTAAATTGGGGTATAACATCAAAATATGTTTTGAGGAAAAATTCAATCTCAGTGTCTCTTCTCTCATCATTTTATTATGAAAAATGTCCAATATACTAAAAAATTGCAAGAATTGCACAGTGAACACCCATAAACCTACTACATAGATTCTACAATTAACATTTTACTACATTTCCTTTATCATATATCTATCTGTCCATCCTGCTACCCACGTATCAATCCACCTAACTTTATGATGCATTTCAAAACTAGCTGGTTTTTAAAATTTGAGAATTTATCATAAAGAAATCTTCTAGTTGTATGTTGAGACCATTGTTTCTAACATACACTGGTCTATCCAAACAAACAAACAAACAAACAAACAAATCACCCAAACCTGGGGAAGTTCTCCAAAGAAACAAAAAGATTCCTGACCCTGCCTCTGGAGATATTGAATCTGGCTCTGGTGTCAGCCTAATACCTGAATAACCCACACCTCTTCTCCACTTACCTCCATAAATGTTTGAATGTTCAGCAAAGAAACAGTTTGAGAGACTTGATTAGAAACAGCTGACATGGGAAGAGCATGACATGCCTCAGTTATGAGTGAGGAAGAAAGAATCAGAGAGAATGATATTCTACAAGTAAAATGCTATGAGGGAAGGTATGCTCAAACAGGGCTAAGATTAGACTGGTGCTCTAAAACTGCTCTTGCAAACCTAATTATCTGAAAGAGTCATTTGAGAGAACTAAAAAAAAAAAATGCTTGGGTCTTAACAAATAAATTCTGATTTCAAGTTCTGGATGAGGGCCTGAATTTGAATATTTAACAAGTGATATAGGTACACTGGATGCTATTGATTTATAGCCAGTATTTAGAAACTACTCTAGTATTAAATATGTGTAGGGAGGTACAAAAAAGCTAGCTGAGACATGATAGCTTTTAGTGCGAGCTAAGTAATATTATTGTATGAGAGACCTCAGCTTGATTCTCAGCTGTGTCTACTGCTGGAAATCACACACATTAGGTTAATTGGTAGTTGGGCCACCAGAAATTGATAGACAAGCTTGGTCAAGTACCAAAACCATGTGCCACAGAAGGGAGGGATGAGTTTGAGTTCCAGGGTGTGTTTTTCTCTCAGACATGTATCCTAACCCCAGCTGCTAGTCTGGGAAACAGCAAGAAAAGGGTCTGTGAGCAAAAGCTGAAAGATTTGGCTAATAATACTATAAGACATTGAAATACAAGCAGCATTTCTTTGTTGTTCATGAAACAGAATGAGATAGAAAAGGAGGGGAGAATTTACTAGGGATGTTTGGTGCACTGGGAATTCCAGAGGACAGCAGTCCTGGGCATTGTGTATTAGTTGTGATACATGGTGGCAGATGGTAGTTCCAAGGGAGACAGTGGCAATGCTCAGAGGGGACCTCGTTGCCTTAGGACATCATTGGAGCAAGTATCACAGGAAGAAAATGGCAGCCACCATCCAGTTGCAAAGCCAGACTTAATATTATTCTCCTGGACTATTCTGACATAATTGATGGTTGGGGGTGACTTTCAGGGGATGAATATCTTCAGTTGATGGCATAGTTTAAATGAGAGTCAGCAAAATATGACTTATGTCGGTGTTGAATTTAATACCATTTGCTTGTTAGGTGAGGCTGAGAACTTCTAAGGAAGGCAAAAAGAAATATAGACCCAAAGAAATTTCTGAGGCAACGAATTAAGGGAGGGAAAGAATAGATACTTCATAAACTCACGTTTGTCCTAATAGATATTGCTTGCGTTTACTTCCCCTAATTAAAGGTTACTTCATTAGTTTTAATTTAATAAGAAATTGTTATTTAGTCTGCAGGCATCAGAGATTTTTCCTGATGACTGCCTAATGCTTGCAACATTCTGTATTTACAACTTTTTTCTTTTGCTTTGAACTTGCTTTACTGTTTCTGTAGCCTTTCCTGGGTTTTCCTCTGATACTTAAAAAGAAATATATTTCCTTATGTTCTGTCACACAAAAGAAGTAGAATTTCAGAGTTAAATCAGCATGGGTGTTTGTTCTACCCAGGCTTGTGCTTGAAAACCCACCACGTAGGTGGCCGCTTGTCCATCTGGGCCCAGAGAGAGCTGATACAGAGAACAACATTCTTTCCAACAGAGGTCTTCACCCCTTGTTCTGACAAGAAACGTAATGAATAGCTCTTGAAAGGTGTCAGAAAGGCTTTCCTTTTCCTCCAGGAACACTTAGCATCGGTTTCGGAATACTGAAGTGCAAACTAACTCTAGGATGCTGGGCATCAAGATGCTTGTGTTTGGAGCTTGGTAAAGTTAGAACTTGGTTGAAAACAGTTTCTTCCTGATGTGTGGTTTCAGGCATTCACAGGTGGTTGAGAAAAAATTTGTATCTGTGTCATATTTTAGTCCAACAAGTGATCTCTCTGGAGAAGCTATGCAGTCATGATAAAGCGGGATGGGTGGTGAGGCAAACACCATTTTAAGATATATTTGTGGCTCAAATGAAAGCTCAATGTAGGGAGAGTTCTTGCAACATCAGAATGTAAATAATTTACTTTACTCATTCATTCAGCAGGGAGAGGGGAGAGAAGATTAATGGGCAGTTTAAAAGAAAGTCCAGTTAAAACCTTTGTCGTCCTAATGTCATGGAAGCAAGAGCCAGTTCAACCTAAACAAAGGGGGCTGCTCACCCATTTGGGCAGGGGTGGGAGACCACACAGTGGCTTAGAGTTGTCCATCAGCGGGGTCTCGCTCTTTATAGAACATTTGTTTCCATTTGTACTGAAAAAGGAGATGCTCTTGTAGAGGTTAAGTCACCCAGTTATTTGTTATAAACTTTCCGAAAGGAATGGGTTTGAAACAAGTCTTAAGTGTTTCAGTGACAAATATTTAACGTCGCCTCTGAGATTTATGGCACTTCTGTTCACCCTTTGAAAGCTTTTAGTTCAGTGGCAGAGGTTACGGAGGGCTTGTCCAGCAGAAAGGAGGTTCTTTCTGTTGTTGTTTTATCATTTTAGTACTGGCTAGAGAGTAGACCAAAGTTTCAGTCATGAATAATCACCCTTTCTGTCCACATCATCATTTGTCCTATAACCATGATTGTCTTCAGAGACTAATCGAAGGGATTTAAGAGCATCTGGTTTGTCTGAGTTTCATACCTCCACAGCTGTGATTTGGGAGGAGGGCGGGAGAGCAGATTCCAGGCCATGTCTGCAGGCACGGGACCACTGAGTAGAGAGACCTAGCAGTCATATACCTGCTGTGGGCCTCTGGTACCCTGTCTGGAGTACCCGTTGTGTCGGGATACCTGTACTAGAATAATCCAAATGTTGAAGCCTCATCATCTTGTGGCCAAAGCCTCGTTTCCTTTTAATTTCTAAATTTTGATTAAAAAAAAGAGCCTCCATTGGCTTGGTTACAGGTAATTTAGGTCTCCTGAAAGTTTCTGACAGGAAGCTGGTTAACTCATCATTGCCATATTGAGAGGTCTGCTGCTGCTGACCACTGTGTGGTAGTAGCTATCTGCTGCTAGTACCCACACTGCCACCACCTGGCCTTAGGGTGGGGGTAGGTGGGTGGTTGAGAAGGGAGATAGGGCTTCCTTCTTACTTATACAAAAACAGGACTGTAACTCCTACTGAGGCTTTGCCAAGTGACCCGATTACTACTTACAGTGACTCTAGATCCATCTAGGCCAATTCCGAGGGATTTTTACAAAACTTCTTGCTGGATCCTAGCTTGGTCCATGTCAAGAAAGCAACAGTTAACATTTGTTGGGTACTTATTATGTGGCAGGCACTTTTCTAATTATTATCCCACAAATCTTCATAATTGCTTTATTAGATATGTACTATTATCATCCCCATTTTACAGATGAGGAAATTAAAGCACAGAGAGATTTAGTAACCTGCTCAAGGGCACACAGCAAGCAAATGCAGAGTGGGATCTAAATCCAAGTTGTCAGACTCCAGAGACCCTTAATCACGCACTCTCTATACCTTCTTTCTTCATTGGGAAACTCCACACAACTCTATGCCTTTGAGTTCAGGCTCAACTGCTGAAAGGCCCTCAAAGGGACAAGGAAGTTCCCCTTTAAGCCAGTGTAAGGCCATCTGCCAACTCTTATTTTCCTGTCTTAGGATTGATCTCTTTTGAAAGATTACTGACAGCTCATCTTTGGAAAAAAAATCTGCTTCTACATATAGAGGGGTGGCTTTGCCATTTTGCTCTCCCAAAGATATCACTCCTCTGAGGATGTCATGGGAGGATGTGAGTATGTTCTCCAAGATCTGGGATATTCAATCAGGATACACCACAGTCACTTATGTTTCTTTTCCCAGGCTTCTTTTTCTTTTAAAGGGAAGCCAAGGGCCCCTGGCTCACGCCACCCTGCTGCCTCCTCCTGACTGCAAGAACTAGCAGGTATGTGCATGGAGAGGGGTGTCTGTCTAAATGCCTAAGTAAGAAAGAAACTTTTCTGTAAACCTGTGGTTCTAGACACCAAGAATGAAAACATTGCTAGAAAAAGACACAATCTAAGGCATTTGTATTATGAAAAGTAAAATATCTATAGGTGATTTCAATATACAATTCTGGTTGCAAACCACTGACCAAAGGAAAAATGTAGCAAAGACAGAAACCTACAAAAAGATGTACTCTACTTATCTCTCCAAACAGAATATTTAATTATAGACCGAAACATTTGCAGTCTAGGGAGTTCATAGGACTCAGGTTTTATACAACAATAATGTGTTTGAGTGTGACATGTGTAATGTTTTTGCTTTTTCATTTGCTAACTAAAATGTCCTGTCCAAGCGATAATCTTGCCAACTTTTAGGTGGTATAAAATTGTCCTAATGTTTTTATTTTGCAATAACAGGAATTAACTTTCATTTAAGTTAAGAAAGAGAAGATAAAGCAAATCTATAGAAATTTTTAACACGGAAACTTTAGATCTTAATAAATCTCTTTTAGGTTAGGCAAAAAGATTTTAGTATCATCTTCATTTATTTTTTTCCCCACAATGGCTCGAGAGTGGCATATTACCTGAGTTGTTTCTATAGTTGAAATTTAACGTGGCTATATATTCATGCTTATATCCCTCAGAACTTTTTAGATATCATTCCATCATCTTCTGGCATTAAATTGTGTTGTGGTGAAATCTGAGGTCAACCTGATTTTCCTCTTGCACTGAACTATTATTATTTGTTGTTAATAGCGTGAAGAATCTGTCTTTATCCTTGAAGTTTAATAATTTAATGAGGTCAATGTTTTGATGCCAATCTCTTTCTATTAGTTATCCTTTATATATGTTGTATGCATTTAATCTGTATATTCAGTTTTTCTTTTGGGGAGAATTTTTCCTGTATTACATTTCTGAATACTTTTTCTCTCCCATTTTTGGGGTTCTTAATTATACGGACACCAATTAACTTTATGTTGAATCTTCTTTGTCTACCACTTTAATCATCCACTCTATAGAAGCTTTAACTTGTCTTCCTGTTTGTTGAGTATATCCCAAGTCATTCCTCTATGCCATTAATATAATATTTAACCTTATCTACTATATTTCTTGCTTTTTCTGATATGCTGTTAGACTCAAAATACTATTATTATGGTTCTCAAGTTGATTTCTTTACCTTCCTTTTCATCTTAACTTTTTGCTTTATTATCTTGTCTCTTAATTATAGTTTTATTGAATTTGTATCCTATGGGTCAATGTAGTTGGCTTTTTCTCCAGACTGGTTTCTTTGCCTACTTTTGTGTGCTATTTTCGTTGTAATAAAAAGTGTCAATTGCTTATTCATTCATCTTTTATTCCCTGTTTGAAGTTATATAGAGAATTAACATGTCATTTTCTTTCATATTGTTCATGTTTAATCTGGGACAAATTTATTTTTCTCCCTTTTGAGAACTACATTTTGAGGACTGTATTTGTTTTCACCCACTTTTTTTTTTAATGATCTGCTTGTTTGCACATGAAAGAACGGAATAAGTCATCAGAGGAGGAATTCAACCCTTAGTAGAGACTTGGATCTTTCTGTTTCCTGCCATCTAATTAAGTGATCTGCACTCTTTACCCAGTTCGTTTGACTTCATTCCATCTCAGACAGTGTCTTGGAAGATGGCAGGCTCTAATGGCCCTTCTTATTTTCAGTGTGGATTTTTACATATAAATTTAAAGTTTGCCAAGTACTATGATAAGCACATTAAATACTTTTTTTTCAGTAAATCCTCATGACAACTCATTTAAGTAGGCACCATTACATTTAATTTTTGTAGATGCAGAAACTGAGGTTCAAATAAGATTTATCCAACTATTTTCCATTGATCTGTCTATGTTATCCTGTCATACTATTTAAATTGCTGTATATTAAGTGAATAAATATATTAATGTTATGTTTTTTATCAAATGTAATGTAAAATATAATGTAACAAATTAATATATGGTATGGTTATCTCCTCATTCCCCTTTTAATTTTCTTTTCTAGAATCATTGTTTTGGCAAAAATCCTTTGCCTTTTTTTGAGGGGAGTCAATACTCAGTGTGGAAAATATGTTGATTTTTAAGTTATCTTGTGCAACTCCCCCCAACTATATATATATATACATATATAGATACATATATATGTATATAATATATATATATAATATATAATATATGTTTTTATATATTATATATATAATATTATATATATATATAATATATAATATATATTTTTCTCCCTTTATATATATAAATATATATTATGTATAATGTATATTTATATATATATTGGATATATGTTTTTTGGGGGGGGAGTTGCACAAGATAAGTTAAAAATCAACATATTTTCCACACTGAGTATTTAATCAAGGCCACCGTATACCTCTTCATTTTTTCAATTAACCTCATATATATTTTGCAGAATCTTGAAATTTCTATTTTATATTTGTTGTTCTGGTAAATAGTAATAGGTTAACCTTTCCCTTATTACATTCTAATTGTTTTATTGCTAGCATATAGACACACGGATATATTTTTTAATTAATATTCTCTTTTATTATTCTAATAATTATTCATTTGTTTCTCTTGAGTTTTCAAGGGGATAACCCTATTTTTTTAATAGTTCTGTCTCTTCCTTTTCAATATATGCAATTCTTACTTTGTTTTCTTTTTTTTTTATGGTTTGGTCTGATTGCATTGGCTTGCTCTTTGTGAACAATGTTGTCATTCCATCAGTCGGCTTGTCATCTTAAATCAGTGGCTTACAACTGCTCTTACCCAGCCTCGGTTGCTCATACTCCAAGGTGCTTTGCAGAGGTTGATTGCCCTAAGCTGAGCTTGGCTGCCTTGGCTCCTGTCTGCAGGTTAAATCCAGGTGCTAAATTTTGTTTACTCTTGATTTATTTTGTGTTTATATTCAGAAGGGTGCCTCTCAGCTTTTCAGAGTAAATACTAATATTTAATCCATAACTCATGTCTTCTGTTATTTGAAAACCAAAGCATCCGAATTGACTTGTGCCAGGAAACACACCATGAAACTCATGTAAACACTGCCCAGACATCCTATGCAGACCTCTAGCGTCCACTTGCTGTCGCATCTATGGTCACTTTCTCAAGTTCTCATTGACTAACATTATGTAATCACTATTATTTCCTTTCTTCTGAGGGCTGCATCCTCTAGTCCAATGTTTCTCACACTTTAGGGTGCATTAACATCACCTGGAAGTCTTGTTAAAATGCAATTTCTGATTCAGCAGGTCCAGGGTGTTATCAGAAGTTATCGGGTGATATTGGTTTACAGACTCCACTTTGAATAGCACAGTTTTGGACCACAATAAGAGAAGTTTTATGCCACTTTTAAAAAATAATTATACACTGTTAATGGTAGTGTTAGGGGGACCTAAGAGAGAGTGAGAAGATTCTGGATCAGGTCAAGATTCTATTAGTGTTTCTGCTGTGTATCAGTTGTATGCACTCAGTTCTAATTTTTACAAAAAAAAAATGTTGGAAATTCAAATGTTAGAATGAGTGTGAACATACTACTCATACAGCATCCAAATGAAAAGTATCATTTTCTGGAATTAGCAAACATGATTATTAGTATTTCCCAGGTAATTTATTGTTTTCAAAACAATATCATAAGTAAGTAACTAGGAAGTTAGGACTAAAAAAAAAGACAATTGACATAAAATGCTTATCACTGTGCCCAGTGCACATGTAAATGTTAGCTATTGTCATTTTTATTCATTGGTAAAACGGGGAAGAATAAAATCGTGCTTTCCAAATGAATCTTTGTAATAATTACCACTCCATCCTCCTTATGTAGCTACCATTAGATGTTGTGAGTTGTATGTGTATGTTCTCTTAATGATTGAACTATGTATTAAAATTGGCAAAAAAAAAAAAAAAAAGAAAGTATGACCATCAACTTCAGTTAGTATAATTTAAGCCGCAAGGAACGAAACTCTCCAATTCAATTTGTTTTAAGCAACAGGAAAAATGTATTATGTCACTTAACAAGAAGACCTGGAATCGTGTAGCTATAAGTAGCTGTAAGTTGGTTAGTTAATTCAGTGGCTGAGTAGGTTTAACATCTCTCCTATTTCTCATTTTCCTTATGTTGGTATTATAACTTCCCTCATGATCTCATAACAACTTCAAACATTTCCAAGTGTCACACCCAGACAAGGCAATGTATAAAGGAAGAAGAGACCTCTTCCTGAATCTTTCTACTTCAGATGGAGAAAATTGTTCTCAGAAAACCCCAAAAGACTTGCTCTTCTCTCCAACTGGCCGGGACTAAATTACATGTCCCTTTCTAAGCTAACCCCACTGACGAATGGGATGAGATTGCCATGCTTGCCTGAATAGTCCACTCAAGAACTATCCCTATGTCATGTGGGGAAGGGGAGACCTGAACACAGAGTTGAGCATGAAGGAAGAATGGGCTTTGGGGCATGCAACAATATAGATAGAGTTCTAAATGTAAAGGGAGCTGATAAAATCTTTATAGTGGCAAACATCTTTGGATTTTCCACCTAGGACAAGACTCCTATTCTGTTGCATCTAAAATATTTTTCTATCTTCTGTTTAAAATTTTAGTGAGAGAGAGCTTATTCTGAAAGTTTTTGACTTCTCTTTCCCTAACTGGCCCTTACTCAACCCCCCAGCAAGCAGTTGAAGGAAGTTTTTATAACAAGAATACCAAGCCCTGTAAATAGGTGTCATTCTTAGCTCCTGAGGGTGAGGATGACCCCTGGGCTTGTGCTAGGGCTGGGCTGGGAGTAGGCACATTCTGAAAGCCTCATCAGCTATGCTCACCTCTCTATATGTCTCCTCTTCTGACCTCTATGATTCAAATTCTTATTGAACACGCTGTCTTACCTTTTCACACTGCTTCTCCTGATGTTTTATCACCATACTTTTACAATTGTTATGCCAACATGTCACCTTAAAGTTGTCAAAAATGTAACACTTAAAAAGACTCATTTTGCTTTCCACTTCACTTCTCATCACTACCAGTGAATACTCTCCAGCCCTCATAACCACCAAATAACCCCAACCCTTTCACATGAATAGGAAAATGTCAGGGCCTTGTAAGACCAGATTTAGGAGCCACTAAGAATATGGCCCATTTACTCTGAACTCTGAGCAAATCAATTGACCCTCCATAGGTACTAACATTGAGATATGTACACGTCCAGAGAGATTTAAGTCTTAACCTTCTACTTGCTTTCTGAGTAGTTCACCTTTGTTCAGTGGCATTGGAAAATTCACACAGCATCTATTTCTTACTCCAACAGCCTTCTTGGAAGCTTCAGAGGTAGTCGATTACCTATTTCAAGACAGAGAAAAAAATAACAATGCTATTAACCTCACTGCTATGTGATCTAAACTTCGTAGGTGAACATTATTTAAATGAGCATCATTAAAAGCTCAGACTCTCAATGAAGGTAGAATTTCCCATTATCACACCATTGTTTAAAAAATGTTGCAAAAAATTTTATGACTTTAGAAAATCTCTGCTAAAAAATGTGTTGTTATGCTTTTGAAACTTCTTTTGCTTTTTTTTTTTTTGCATTATTGTCTCTCCATAGAGAACGTGGCCCCATGAAGATCAAGAGATGAAGTGGTATCTCTTTATTTTTGCACAGTAACTATTGGAGGTTGAACTTTATGGAAATGAGAACATTACCAATGCATGTAGCTCATATGGCCTTGTTAAAGAGAAGCTCATTGACAATCTGTGGTATGCTGGGAGAGCAAGAGCTCTTCTGTGCTTCATGCTGCCTGCCTGGCCATCCAGGAGCTGTGGCAGGTCTCCAAAGGGCTTTTCAGGTATGGAGAAGCTAGAGGTATTTTTCTTTCTAACAATGTGGATTGTGTTTCAATCTTAGACCGTGCTATTGTCATTTCCTCTAAGCAGAAGCTTCTCACCCCAACACTCAGCGAAAGCCAGGTGAAATAGTTTAATTGGGGGCAGTCTATTCTTCAAATGGACCCTAAATCTGATCCTATTCTCAAAGTTTAGTGTGCATCGAAATTCCTGGAAAGTATGCTAAAAAGGCAGACTGGAGAGGCTCATCTCTAGTTTAATTCAGCAGTTTTGCATGGAGCTCTGAATCTGCATTTTAAACTTAAAAGACCAACAGGTGAATCTGAGGTAGGTGCTTTGAAGAGCCTATTTTGAGAAAAATGGCCCTACGTCATAGGCTTGAGAAACAACATCAGGAATAAGAGCTCCTACCTATTACAATCTCTTTGTGTGGGTTCTTTGCATAGGTTGGCGTGAGTCTCTTTGCAAGTTTGGTGGCCCAGTTTACAGATGAGGAGAGTGAGGTACCCAGAGGCAAGGGCATTTACTGAAGGGCTCATTGCTAGCTATTGCTAAACTAACATTGCTATCCAGTACAGGTAGTATTGGAGCAAAGTAGATGTCTGAATAAAATAAAAGACTAATAAACTTGTCAAAATCTTTGTCTAGTCTGTAGCACAAATGAATTCTTCACAATTTTTCAATAGTACTCAACATCTATCTCATTTGTTTTGCTTTATTCTGGAATACCTATAAATTAATGTGGTCCTTGTGGCAGTTACAATGATGGCTGAGGAACGTTTTGCTATATTAAACAACTCGTATTTTTCTGGTCTGGACAAAAGATGAATGATGTATGGTATTGATTCTTTAAATGAACCTGAAAATTATGAATATGCATATAAGCTCCATTTAAACTCTTATTCTGGGCTGTTATAACTTTGTTAAATTAACATTTGTTAAGTGAAACACAAGATGCCAGATAGTGAGCCAAGGTTCAACAACAGACTACAAGAAAAATTGGAATAGAGAAGTCTATTACTCACAGGTCCTAGAGGAAGTACATGGCATACCTCACATGGAGACGACAAGGCAGAGTGCAGGTAGAGAGAGACAGGACCTGAGTACATGCCTTGTTTTAGAGTTTGTAGGTAGAGTGCTTTGGGGCTCTTGGGCTAAGGAAAGTTTGTTCTCTTTAAACTCGAAGGTTTTAGTAAGCTCCATGGAGGTCTTATCTAAGGGGTATACGTGAGGAAGGCTCTGAAATATGGAGTAGACTGTTTATTGCAAGTCTGTTGGGTTGTCACATTGGGAATTTACATTTGCTTGTGACTCTGTAGGCTGCTATCTAAGGCATGCACTTACAAGGCTGCTATCTAAGGCATGCACATACTGGTCACCAGTATGCTTGGCCAAACAAAATGAATATGGAAGCAGCAATACCATGGTATAGCTTAGCTAAGTTCTCAGTGTGGGCCCTATAAATGTTTGAGTGGCCCCAGGTGAGGAAAACATCAAGAGTGTCTCTTGGGTTTCTGGTATGATCTCTTAGGTAGCAGAGATGACAGCTAGTTTGAAATGTGTTATTTTTGTAGAGCTTCTGAGAATCCAGGTAGAAAAAGTGGAGTAAATGTTTAGATACATGCTCAAAAGGGAGATCTGGGTGGGCAGAAGACATACAGCTGGTAGTCATACCTTATGGACATAGTTGAGATCTCTTGGGAAGAGGGATTAGAAGAGCAGGGGTACTGAGACTCAGCCTTAGGATACAGATCTCTTTATTGTCCAAGTAAGGGAGAATAAGCCTGCCATAAAGAATGCAAAGGAGCGATGAAAGAGGTAGAAGAAGCTGAGAAAAGTGTCTTTAGAGGGAGATTTTAGTTAATTGTGTCACATAAACTGAGGGATGGATTTAGCAATCTTGGAGTCATTGGTAATGTTGGATTAATTTTCATGAAGTTGGGAGGTGAGGATGTAGAAGCCTTGTCGGGATGATATAAGGAATGCATGAGGCATGAGACATGGAAACAATGAGTGTAGACAGGAAGTTTGAGGTTTTGAAGGGGAGGAGGAAATAGAGTAATAGCTAGAGGAGGAAATGAGACCAAGAGAGATTTTTCTTTTTTTGTTTTTATTTTTAAGGATAGGAGGGACTTGAACCTGTGTAAATGCTGATGGAAAGGTTCCACTAAAGAGAGAGATTGATGATAAGGGAGAGAAATTATATTCTAAGCTCGGATGGTCTGTTGGCAGCCTCACCACACAGAATCACTCTTTGTTAGGCTCTGGTACTTCAAGTGGGCTTAAGAAACAGCATGACCATTTTGCTGGGAGAGATGGCAGCCATGAGACTATTAGAAAGCTGCACTCTGAGTTCTTACCTCACTTACTTGACTGTCTATACAACATTTGGTCTTCTGACTCAGTTGCCTACAGAAGAGGCTTTTGTTATTTACCCTCTAGAAAATGAATTATATTTAAAATAGATCTTATTTTATATCCAAAAGCTGTAATGCTATCAGCCCTCTAGATAGAAATAGATTGTTGCTCTCTTGATTATTTGAAGTCTGAACAGCAGGATTTCATGTTTCACAAATGATTATATCCTTCATAGATAGCTAACATGTTCTTCATCACAGTTTTACTTGATTAAAAATGTTGTATTCCACAAAGAAACAACATTTAGGACACAGGGGTCTCTGAGTGGCAGAGTTTTCAAAAGAGATGTCATTGCAAAATGAAATTCAGAATCTTAGAGATGGCACCAAGCTGGGAAATTTACATACTATCAGGAAGCAGGACTAGCTGTCTGGAATAATTGAAAACCTAAGTAATAACATGAGTTGTCCTAGGGAGTAATGTTACAAAATGTAATAAACATTTTCAAAATCTAAGAGCTTTTATTTTCCCCCTATTTACTGCACAGAGATGCTGTTGACCTCACAACTAAATATCCTGCAAATGCTGATCACCATCATTATTGATGCCACTTGGAGCAATTATTGTGCTAAGTGCTTTATATACATTTATTCAGTTTACCTTTATAATGATCTTGAGAGGTCACAGTATTTCATTCAGTGGAGAAGGAAACTGAGGTTCAGAAAGGCAAATTTCTTCCTCAAATGTCATAGGCACTGTGTGTAAGTGGCAGAGTTTTGATATAAGCTCAGGCAAGATGACTCAGGTGTCCTCATGTTTAACCTCTTTATTTCTCTAAATAGAGGTAAAAAAAAATTAACTCCTGCCCCCAGGGAGCTTCAAACCTGATTGGAAGTATATGACATGTGACTTTGCAAAGGCAAAGTCAGGGCAGAGACAATGTCTGGGGAGCAATGGCAGTCCTGTGTAACTGACGCGTGTGTGCAATCACAATGAAAAGACCTGTCTGGGTCAGATCATGGAAATATCTAAATGACGGGATGACCATATAGTCTCCATACATTCTAGAAATGGTTGACTGTACTGGGTAAGCTAATTCAGCTTCTACCTGAGTTCAGTAAAAATATTAAACTCAGATGATATTACTTGGAAATAATAATATAAAAAAAAGGTTTGACTCTGCTCGGTAACAAAGTCCTTCTCTTTCTCTAGCGCAGTGACTTTCAACCTTGACTATATATTAGAATCACGGAAGGAGATGTTCGATTCCATGTTTTTGGTGACACTCTAGACTATTTAAGTCAGAATCTTTTGGGGTAGGAAACAGGCATCAGTATTTTTTCACGGTTTTTGATGATTCCGATATGTGAGGCTGAGTACTACTATGTTAGCCGGTCTCTCACTTGTTAAGTTAATTAATTAATTAATTACTGTAGGGCTGGATAATTGTGTTGGTAACAGAAAATGAAAGATCAGGAACAAGTGTTGATTTGGAAAAAGGAGAAGAGACACATTTGTTGTAAAATATATTGAAATTAGAAAATCCAAGTGGCTATTGGATGCACCTCGAAGGTGGGCTCTCCTTGTCACTGTGGCCTCATCCCTAGGTTCTGTTTCCCAAACACAGTGGGTAGAAAATAAATACTGGAATCTTAAAATCCAGCAAGCATTTAGAACTAAGGTCTTACATACTTGTGAGGTGAGTCAGTATTGCTAAGACTCAGATATGTGAGCTAACTGTATTTGGCTAAAAATGTAAGTCATTTAAGTAGAGAGAAGAGAGAAAAGGGCTGATTAGGTAGTATTGGAAAATATCAATATGAAGAGGAAAAGAAAAAAGAACTAGAGAAGAGAGTTACAGATGTAGAAGAACAAAATAATGCAAAGACAAGAAGACGTAAAAGGAGTCTGGAGAGTTAACCATAAGAAATGTTGCAGAAAGTTAAAAAAAAAGTAGTCTAAGGAGAAAAAACTCTGAAAGATTTAGTGCATATGGGACAGAGAGAAATATTATTTTTCAAATATATAAAGGTTATTGTTCATTATAGAAAAAATTAAAAATACAAATAATCAAAACGAATAAAAATCAATCATCCACAATCCCACCACTCAAATTTAAGATAAACACTTAATATTTATGAATATTTTTAAAATAAGAACTGTATTTTTGTAAACAAAAATGAAACATTATTTACATAGTAATATGAATTTTTTTCATAAAACGATATGCCATGAAAATTTTTCTATGTTAATGAATATACAAAAGTAGTAATTTAAAATAGTTGCAAGATATTTTGGTTATAATACAGCTACCATAATTTATGTTGTCACTTCCTTATTAGTAGTTTTTAATTTTTAACATTTTAAACATTTTTATTAATATTTGCATGTACTTGTGTCTGATTATTTCCTTAGGTTAAATTTCTAGGTGTAGAATTCCAGGATTCAAAAATATGTACATGGTATAATCTTTGCTTTCCAGAAAGCTTATAGCAACTATTACTTTAACTAGGAAAATATGCAGTCAATTACTTCTTAATATGCTCAACAATTTTGCTTTTATATCTTTACCAACTTGTCAGGTAAAAAATGGTAATCCAATGGTGCTTTTCCTTAATTCCTAATTATGCTAAGTTTTTAAATATGTACATAAAACATTTGTACTTCCTCTTTTGTACAATTATTTTAATTTTTTTTTCAGTCTCCCTATTTAGTGTATTTTGGTCTTCTAAGAATACTGTCCACTTGTCACCCAGAACAATTCTTTTTCACATGTATGGAGAAGAGGAATGCTTGCTTGTTTCCTCATTCTAGTCCACCTTCCCTGTCTTACAGAGTTGAAATTATGTTATCCTTCGTTTTCTATTTCTTTGGACATTTAAAAGGGATCTGGGATGGAGAGATGTCTCAAGGCATGTTCTCTGAAAGGTGCTAAGAGAGAGAATGGTGTGTAAGATATTTAAATGGCTTAGCCCCTGTGAAAGAAGGAAGAAACAGAGTTGTGCAGAGGAAAAGGCAAACTGATAATGCTGGTCCAACAAAACCTTGACTACCTTTCATGGAAGTCTGGAAGGAATATTATCTTCTCTAAGGACAGAAAGTTCTTTCACCTCACTTGGTCATTGGATGGGTAGTATCTCCAGACTTAGCAAATAAAAATGAAAGATGCTCAATTAAATCTGAATTGCAAATAAACATGGATACTTTTAAAATATGAGTATGTCTACAATATTGCACGGTATATACTTATATATTTTTTAAAAAGTATCCATTGTTTATCTAGAAATCAAATTTAACTGGGTGTCTTATATTTTATCTGGAAACTCTAGATATGGGTGCCTGAAAAAGGTGTGATCTTAAACGAAGTGGATCAGCTGAGCAGCCCTGAGGTTGCTAATAGAAGAAAATGGCCTGCTGATCACACACTGCCTCCTATCTGAAGTAAACTCTCTTTAATGAGAGATCTGGGTGGTGCATTTCTATAGCCAAGGAAGTTAAACACACGACTCCAGTCCTGAGATTGTAATGGAAGTTCTAAGAGAACAACTTTAATTAATTGTCAATTAGAAAAACCAAGATTGGAAAAAAGTCAAGGAATTTATATATTATGGAACAGAGGAAGCAGTGAGTACATACTATTTTTTAGAAATCGTTTGGGGAAAAGTATTTTTAGGAGAAATAGTGAGAACACTAACACTTGGAAATAGTAAAGCCAGGGGAGATTTGTGATGTTTGTAGCAGAAGGTGGATTTGAAGATGTTGGGGTTAAAGGATAACTCTTAAAGCAAATTCTACAAGGAATTTATCAGCTTTGCCAAAGAAAAACAATCCTTCTGAAAACACAAGGGAGGAAAATAAAACTCAGGGAGTAGAGAGAAAGGAAGTTGTGAAAACTTAATTTATGTGACCTCTATTATTTTAGAAAAAGAGGAATCAAAGACAACTTTTGAGAGTGAGGGATAGATGGTTGGGTTTGGGCTTGGGAGACATAAAAATAGATCACCCTACTGAACCTAATTAGGAATAAAGGATGTTGAGAGTAAGCTTAATTTTAACCTTTCTGTCTTCTTCCTATGTCACCTAACATTAATTATTTATAAAACATTATTCCAAGTTTTAAGGAGTTTATAATCTAGGTGGAGAGAAAATTAATACACTAAAGGATAAACAACCATCCAGAAAGCATAAGCTTAATGCCATTTTGTGGTTCAGGTAAAACCTATTACAGTTCAAGTCAAGGACTGCCCTGAGTAGTGAAGCTGAGAAATATTCACCACAGGGGAGATTTTAGTTGGCTCTTGAGAAGGAATCAGATAATGTAGAAAAGTGGGACATATGTTCCAGAAAAGAGCATTAGCTTTTGACAAACAATGGTTTTGCTGGAGTGTTTTAGGTCTTGTCTATCCCAAGAATGAGTGCTGACAGTTACATGTGGTAAAGTCCATTTCTTTCATGTGGGAAGCCTGCGAGAACTCCAAGTCATCTTGGTATCCTTGGCTGAATTTTAACAGCTGCCTAATGACTCTTGAATGAGAGTGAACAGACTTGGGTTCCTATTCTTTTATTCCCATAAGAATGGATGAGATTTCAACTGTTCCAGAAAAGAGGACAATGAGAGGCTAACACCGCATGTGGGCTGTTGTCTAACAATGCTCATTTCCCAGGGCAATGAAATGACAGGAAAAGAAGTCTTCAAGAGGTCCCTGGGCTGCCCGGAGACTCCCTGTGTTACAGGACTAGTTTTGGCTTTCATGAATACTGAATGAGAGCAAAGAAGTAATTTAACTTAATGAACTGAAAAAGCTTTGCAAGACTCCTTGAGTACTTCCCAGTCTATACATTACTTTAACTGCCGCTAAAAGTAGAAGAGATTTAATGCCTCTCTCTCTCTTTCTCTCTAACTCATTACTTATTCTATTTTTGTTTCTATATAAGGTTGGTAAGATAGATCTTGTCCTAATACTACCAGACTAATCTTCCTTAATTATAACTTTTATTGTATTGTTTTCCTAATTAAAAACCTTCAATGGCTCCCTATTTCCTACTATAAAGTCTTCTTGATTTACAAAATTGCCGTAATATCTCTGGTTTTTGCCTTGCATGCCAACTGTATTCCTTTTTAAGCTCTAAAACACACCAAGTTCCCTTGACAAATTTACCCTAATGAGGTTTTATTTTAACAATGAGCCAAGGAGAGTATCTGTAGGGTATGTGCATTTAGTTGTCATCTGTCATATTTTCACAAGGGTCAATCTGATAACTTGGTCAGATTTTACCTCAGTGATATAACCAAAGCTATATTTTCATGACCTTGAAAACCTCTCCTACTTTTCCTAGGAGTTTATCTACCTCCTGCCTACCAGCTGGAAATTTCCCCAATCAAGGGGGTTTTGATTATGGATATCTAGTAAAGCCTCTGGTTTCCAGAGATTTGATCAGCCTTTGCAAAATCTAAACAGCTTGTGTTTTGTCAACATCAATTCCCAGTTTAGATTAGAATCATTAGTGTAGAGCAAGTGCTATTTGGCTGAGCAGTGATAATTAAAGCAACAATCAGGGACCTGCCTAATTCTATGTTTTGCATGGATAATGGAATGAAGACATGTCACAAGGACTTTCAAAATAACTTGAATTCAATTGTACATCTCCACCCACACTCAGAAACTTAAGTTAAATTACCGAAGGGACATAAAAATCAGGAAAATACATCATCGGCACCTGAAATGAGGTAAGAGTTCCAGCAACATGTTATAAGGTTTAAAGTATTTCTGAGACAGTAGAGAGGAAGTGACAAATGACATAAACTCACAATTCCCCTTGTTTAGAAAATGTGGGTGTTGGCAGTAGTGAGTGGTGAATGGAAAGTTGTTTACCAGCTCTCTGGATAAATAAATCTCTGATTTGCTGTGTGGTGTAAATACTCCTGCTATGGCCAGTTTCAGCCTACCAAAGCAGAATTAGGAAGAGGTGCACAGATTTGGCACTTGCAAGCCTCCCCAAGTCAGCTCCATCACCCCACTGAGTATTGTGAGAAATCAGTGTAAGCGATGGCTTGGAATAAACCTCTAAAGTGGATTTGGGGGTGTGAGGGTATGCAGCAGGGACAGGATCCACAGCTTCCTGGAACTGTGCTGGGGGTGCAAATACATGTCAGCCAGAGAAAAACCTAGGGCAGACCTGGTTTTCTCTCTGTCACAGACTCTCAACTGCTCTCTCTTTGCAAGATAGACATATTGGCTTCCATAAAGGAAGAGCATAGAGAGATCAAGTAGAAAATAAATTAGATTTAAAAAGATGCCCTAGTACAAAGATGCTGACAAAATAGAAAATATATAATGCGATGATGAAGATATGACCAGATTCATTGGTTGTCACATTAAAATGTGAATGGGTTAAACTTCTGATCAGAAGACAGAATTCTCAGATTGGGTGACAAGGTAAATTTTAGCTATATACTGTTTATATTGAGACACCTAGAGCAAAATATTCCAGAAAAGTTAAAAACAATGAGATAGGAAATAGTTTCTCAGGAAATTTAACCAAAAATAAACTCAAAGCTTACTATTAATATCAAGCAAAATGGAATTTAATACTAAAAGCCTCAAGTGGAATAAAATTATTATTTGATATTAAATGAAAAATTCAGAACTAGAAAAATTAGAAACCAAGAAACTTTATGTGCCAAAAATATATACTATTTTTGTAACTGCTGGAAGATGAACGGTTGATACAAACTTGGTGGTGTAATTTAGCAAACTGTGACTTTCAGAATCTGATCAGACACTAAAGTATGTTATAGATGAGTGTGATGGTTTCATTTGATTTAATAATCATATATAGAGATTTTTGTACTCCAAAAAATATTGACTTAAGTGATCAGTAAAGCATTGTAGCATTAATTGAATAAATGTTTATTACACATCTGCCAAATGCCAGGCCTTATGCTAGGTAGGGGGTGAAATGTGAACAAGCTAGTCATAGAACCTGCTACATGGAGCTCATGTGCCAAGCACTCTTTTAGAAGTAGCAGATGCAGCAGGGGTCAAAATGGACAAAGGTCCCTGCTCTCGTGGAGCTTATATTCCAGTGGGAGGACACGGAAAATAACAAAGACACACAGAATATGTCGGGTGGAGGATGATAAAGCAGAGTTAGAGAGTGACAAGATAGGATGCTATTTTAGAAATGGGCTTCAGGGAAAGCTGCTCTGATCAGGTGACATTTGAGCAGAAGTCACCTGAAGGAAGTGGAGGCAGAAGACAGGAAGATATTGGAAGAAGAGAGCTCCAGGCAGAGAGCATAACAAGATAGAGGCTCTTTATTCTTTGTGCCAGCTTTATTTCCCCCAGGACTTTTCTCAAATTCCTTGGATTGAGTATTTTATTATCAGTTTTCTTATTTCTAATAAATTTAAGGTAATTTTTCTTTGTGTTGTTTTGATCATATCCTTTATAATTTTTAAATTTGTTTCTAATTTCTAAATAGTTTATAATTTTGGGTTTTATGTGTATTTTGGCCCAACACTAATTTTAAAAGAACATTTAAAATTTTTCATATGTAGTTAAGGTGGAGGGGGCATCTTTTTATAATATTTTTACTTATTATGGCTTTAAGCCAGAGAATATAGCCTGAACAATCTCTCCTTTTTAAAATCCATGTAGAGAAATGGTTTGTAGCCTTGTGACCTACTTTATGACAAAATCCAGTTCAGTGTCTCCACATTGCTCCAATTCATTGGCACCAGTTCGCTTATTCTGCAAGATGGTGACTGTTAGGGTTGTGAAATCGGGTAGCCCTACTGATCACCTTACTCTGCTAATTAAAATACACAGTATCTTCCTATTGGTTGAAGGAAAGTGCACACATAGCAAGGTTTTCAGAACCACACACAACTCAATTCCTTCCCATTTATCCAGTCCCATGCATTACCTCTTCTCATGTTCTGTGCTTCAGCCTCACTGAACTTTCATTTGCTCACAACTTCTCTTTTCCTCTCATTTTGGGACTATGAGTCACATTATGAAACATGCTTTTATCTCCAATTCACTGCATTATTCAGGGTTCTTCGAGAAACATAACAGAGAGAGAGAGAGAGAGAGAGAGAGAGAGAGCGCTGAGATATTTATTATAAGATATTGGTTCATGAGATTATAGATTCTGAGAAGTCCTAAGATATGCAGTTGGCAAGCTGGAGAACCAGAAGAGCCAACGCCTAGTTCCAGTTCCAGTCTAAAGGCTGGAAAACCAGGAGAATAAATACTGTAAGGTCCAGTGAGAAGGCCAGCAGGCTCAAGACTCAACAAACACCAATGTCTCAGTTTGTGTCCAAAGACAGGAAAAGACTGATATCCTGGCTCAAGGCAGTCAGGCAGGAGAAACAAAAGGGGTTCCCTTTTACTCAGCTTTTTAAATTCTATTTAGTCTTCAACTGATTGATGATTCCATCCACATCAGGGAGGACAATCTGCTTTACTCAGTTTACTGACTCAAATGTTCATTTAACCCAGAAACATCCTCACAAACACATTCAGAATAATGTTTGGCCAAATGTCTGGGCATTCTGTGGCCCAGGCAAGTTGACACACAAAAATTAACCATCACACTCTTGTAACTTTTCTTTAAGGTCTCAGATAAAATGTTTCTTCCTTTGAGAAAGTCTTGCTGGCCCCATCTCAAGGAGCCACACATACACAGGGGCATCTGTTGTGTATTCCCATAGCATCCTGTTTAGTCCCTACCCTGACACTTCCATTTGTTCATTTAGTTGACTAGACTGTGCCCACATTCTCTGAACCCCATTTCTGAAATAGCATCCTACCCTGTCACTCTCTAACTCTGTTTTATTATCTTTCATCTGACATATTTGTGTGTCTCAATTATCATCTGTGTCCTTCTACTGGAATATAAGCTCCAGTAGAAGCTTATAAAGTGGGGACTTTGTCTACTTTATTGACTGTTGCACCTACTACTTCTGGAAGAGTGTCTGGTACATTGCGGGTATCCAATTAATATACAGTTCATAAAACCCAAGAATAAATAAAAATAATTTATTATGACTAAGTTTATCATAGGGATGTAAGAATGTTTCAATATTAGGGAATATGTAGAACATTCTAGAACATCCTAAATGCAATTAATATGTAACCTATTTTTTAAATGTGATGATCTTGATGTCAAAAAGGAAAGGAATTACCAAACCAAACCAAACCAAACCAACTAAAAATAAAAACAAAACTTTGGTAATTCATAATGGAAAGATTTATTTCTTAAAATGACAAAGAAACCAAAAACCAAAATCATAGTAATGGTGAAACATTAAAATAAAACAGAGTTTAGTAAACCATGGTATGTGTGCTAAATCCAAATCTGCTCCTTTTATCATTTATTGTATATTGCTGCTTTTATGTTACAATGGCAGAGTTGAGTATTTGTGATAGTGATGGAATGGCTCCAAGGCTAAAGTATTTAATATCTTTCTCTTTACAGAAAAAGCTTACTGACCTCTGACAGCAAGAGAAAAAAAAACCACATGCATAAATATTATCAATCTTATCTGGAATTTCCATCCAATGCAATAAGATATAAAATATAAATATGAGATATTAATTAGTATAAAGAAATAGAGAAAATTGCCATTACTTGGTATTATCAATTTTCTGCATGGGAAACCTAAGAGGTTCATTTTAAAAAACTACTAGAACTATTTTAAAAATATGCCAAGGTGGCTAGTTACAAGGTAAATAAAAATCTTTACATTATAATAATAATCATAAATAATTGGGAAATAGCAACACATGCCTAGTTATTCTTTTAATTGTTTTTCTGGCTTTATTGAAATGTAATAGACAATTAGTTGCTCATATTTATACAATTGTACAAATACATTGTACAACTCAATGAGTTTTTTTCAATTATAGTTGGCATACAATAATATATTAGTTTCAGTTGTATAGAGTAGTGATTAGAAATCTACATAACTCACAAAGTGATAACTCTACTAAATCTAGTACCCTTATTTCCCCTTACATATTTATTACAACATTATTAACTATTTTACTTATGGTACACTTATATGTCCATGTCTATTTTGTAACTATCCATTTGTACTTCTTAAACCCTTTGCCTTTTTTCACCTCCCTCTCAACTCCCTCCTATCTAGTAGCCTAGTTCTTAGTTTATATTTTTTTTTTCATGAAATCTATACAACTTTATTCAGAATAACAAAGACTTGAGTAAGTGAACACTCATACCACAGTCTTGGACAGGAAGATTCAATATTATAAAGGTATCAATTTTTTCAAAATGAATCTTCAAGTTTAATGCGATTCCAACCAAAATCTCAATGAGGAAGTGTATCGTGGCAGTTCTTTAAAAATATCAGTTATTTTAGTATATATCAGTCAGAATAAGCTAGGTTATGATGTAGTAACAAACACTCCCCCATCTTAGTGGCTTAAAACAGCAAAGCTCTATTTCTGATGTTACATGTCCTTTAAAGTTTGACTTCTTTTTGTTTCCTTATACTGAGATTCAAGTTGAAGTAGCAGCCTTCATCTCAGATTTTGCCAGGCATAAGAGATTTCTAGAGGGTCTCAAAATGACAATTTAATATACTGGCCTGGAAATAACATAGACCACTGTGCTCACAAGCACCACCTAAATAGATCACATGACCTCATCCAATGGCTGGTTGTGAATTCTACTCCTCCTCCAAAGAGAGGAGAATCAAATACAGTGGCAACAGTGACTGGCCATTAGAGTAGGGATGGAACACTGGAAAGAAGTGGCATCTGCTTTATTGGATATAAATATTTGTTTTAAGTTGCAATAATTTAAAGAGTGTGGTATTATTTTATAGAGGGACAGACCTATTAATGCAAAAGAACAGAAAAGCCAGAGACGAAACAACTTAAGTAGAAGTTAGTCCATGATAAAAGTGCCATTAATGAAAAAATAAATCAACTAAAGTCAACATAGTTATGAAGAAAGATATTTGGGTTTAATTGAAGATTTAATATAATGTTAAAAATCATAACCATTAAATAGGTGTTTATAATAACATAACATTTTCTAAAACCTTTTCTAGTTTCTAACCAGGAAGAGAAAGGTTATTTTGCAGGTTGAGAGAGGAAAATAGAATATCAAAGTATTCCTTTCTCTGAAAATAGGCAGTAATAAGAGCAATGTAGTGGTATTGTGAGACCTCTACAAAACTTCGGAAGTCAAAGTGGCCTGAGTTAGAACAGCCAAGAGGTTTCTACAGCCAACCAGTAGGGTTTCATTAGATGTAGCTCGTCAGTGGGTGACAAATAAAGAATGGTTAATGAAGTAAAAATTGAACACTAATCGTATTAAACAGAAAAGACATCAATTTATCTCTAGGTGTTATGCTTCTTTTACATATTGTTTTAGATTATTCTAAAATTTAGGTAATTAATGCCGAATCCACATTTTATACTTAATTTTAGATTAGTTATGGTAAATCTTATCTGACTTTAAAAACTTTTAAATTGAGGTATATCATACATACAGAAAAATGCACAAATTACACAAAGTACAGCTTAATGAATTATCACTAAGTGAGAACACATGAATGACCACCACTCAAGGTCTTATCAACACTCCATAAGACCTCTCAGTTCCCTCCCAACTACTGTTTATTCCCTTCTCCCCCTCTCAGATTAGTTCAGCCTGTTTTTAAACCTTATGTGCATGGAATCATCCTGTACATGTTTTTTTTCATGTTTTCTGTTTTTTGCTCAACATTTTTTCTCAACGTTTTTTTTTTATTTATCCCTATTGTTCCATTTAGAAGTAGAGTACTTATTTTCATTGTTGCATGGTTTTCCAAGAAATAATGAATTATGATTTATTTATTTAGATTACTATTGATAGACTATGATGAATTAAGTTTGTTTGTATTTTTTACTATTTACAATAATGATGTTATTCTTGAGCATGGTAGGTACATAACTAGGAGCAGAATTGTTTAGTCATGGATCATACATATATTCAACTTTATTAGCTAATACCAAATGTCCTTCTAAAATGGTTGTGCCAGTGACTTGTATTTCCACTGCCTGTGTATGAAAGTTTGTTACTTCACATTATTGTGAAAACTTGGTAATATTAGTCTTTATGGTGGGTGTGATATAATGTCTCATTGTAGTTTTAATTTTCATTTATTTGATGAAAAATGGCATTGAGCATCTTTATTTGTGTTTATTGGCTATTTGCATGTTCTTTGTGCAAAATAAGACTCAATATTCTAAAAATATCAATCATCTCCAAATTGATCTACACATTTAGTACAACTTCTTTGTGCAAAATGATAAGCCAATCCCTAATTCATTTGGAAATGCATAAAACCGAAAATATTCAAGACATGCTTAAAGAAAAACAATGTAAGGAGACAAACAGACCTGTGGAATAAAAAGAAAGTTCAGAATTAGACACACATACATGGTCACTCAATTTAGGATGAAGGTGATATTGCAGAGCAGTAGAGAAGGAACAGTCTTTAAAAGTACTTTAATTTTAAGTGTAGTAATTGATATTAGAAAAATAATGTTATACTTATATATTTCAGGTGTATGCCATTTTAAAGTGTTCTATCCTTTCAAATGCTTTGTTCTATAATTTCAAGTGGTTTTAATAGTTACAGAGTTAAGGGAAAAGTCTGAGATATTTAAGGTTCAAATAAATGTAGTAAATTAAAGCATGATGTTCTCAACATCTGCCATGTGCTTGAGGTTCTACTGTCTCTATAGAAGCTTATCTTGATTGCAGACAAAATGCCTGCCCAGCCAAGCAAGTACTTGAAAACTTACTTGAGACTAATACTGTCCAAATATTGTGGGGCTACTAAAGATATAAAATATGGTTTACCTTTCTAAGGATTTTAGAATTTACATGTGATGATCAAATCAGCATACATGAAAAGAAAAGGAAAAAATGGTATGAGAACATGATCGAATAGCTATGCTGTCAAAGGTACAGAACGTTGGAGAAAGACGCATCAGATTAGACTTGTGAGTTAGTAAAGCACTTTCCAGAGAAGCGGGATTTGTGTTGAGATTGAAAAGCTGGGCAGGATTTAGAGATGTGAATAGAAGAAAGGTAGACTTATCACTAGTGCAGGCAGACATGAGAACATGAAGACATAGGGAAATGAAGATTATGTTTATCTACGTGTATGTGCTCTGTGTGTGTGTGTGTGTGTGTGAGAGAGAGAGAGAGAGAGAGAGACAGAGAGAGAGAGAGAGAAAGAGAGAGAGAAACAGTGGAGCTGCACAGAATACTTACATTGATGAATAAAAGAAAATAATGTGGATTGATAGATTGGAGCCATGTTACAGGACAACTTACAAAATAGGTAATTCAAACTTACATAAAAAGGAAGAGAGAGCTGAGATTTGTCTGTTCTGTTTATTACTTTATCCCCAGTGCATAGCAGAATAGATAGCACATAATTAATATTCAATAGATTTTTTAAATAAATGAATAAAAAATAGTAGGATTCAAGAAGGACTAGCCAGTCCACGCCCTGGTTTACAATATAAAACTCCTAATAGAACTAGCATCTCTTACCTAAAACACTTCTAGGACACTGGTCATTACTGACACTGTTAATAATAATTACAGAACTCATAGTGAGAAATATTTCATTGAGCAAATTCTGGTGATTAATTTCCATTTAAAAACACCAAAAGGAAAAGTTCCCTTTATGAATCCTATTCTCCAGCTCCAGCTATGTTATCACTCAGGGAAATAACATAAGACCTACCTTTTATTTAAATGAAAAGGATCAATAAAAATTATATTTTTGGGTACAAGGGTTTAAACTTCTGCCTTTCTACACATTCAAGGTTAATAAAATGTTTGTGGAGGTCTAGGGCTCCATCTGTTCATTCTCCTATTACAGAGAAGGACAAAGTAAATACCTCACCCTGCAGGTGCCACCCAACCACGCTTTACTAATCACCACTCCCCTCTAGCTGCCACCTGCCCTGGCTCCCGCTCAAAGACCCTGGTGGAAACCTTTAGGGAAAGGTGAAATCCCTCATTAGTACCTCTGTAAGCCTCAGTCCCTGCTCCTTCACTCCTTCTTGCCTGAGATTTCTTCATCAGGGCATAAGTGGGATGTCAAGTCTAGTAATAGGGCTAAATGATTCTATTCTCTTGTCCTGTGTCTATAGACTCAATGAAGACCCACTATTGCTCACAAACTCTCCAGGCTAGAAGACCTGAGAGATTATGGTCCAATTTCAGCAGTTTATAGATGAGGAGACTGAATCCCACAGAATGAATTTCCCAAGGACATACACCTAGTTAGTGGCAGCGTTGGGAAAAAACCTAAGCCCTCTGCTCCTGGCCACTGTTCTTACCCTTCACTGTCCTGCCTTATTACTGTATTATTGACAGTCACTTTGTAGCTGTGGTTTTTGCATTAGTTTCAAATCAAAGCCACACGTTGGTTAAAAAATACGTTTACAAGGCTGATTGCCACTGTGTTACTCATCGTACAATCTTTTGTATGGCTGCTCCACTGTGTCGGGCACATTGGGCAGTGTCCTCTGCAAGACATGTATCTCCCAGACAAAATTTATATTGAGAGCTGATTCTGAAACAGGAAGAATTTTTTCTTTTCTCCAAAATTCATTGTCAATTTAGAGAAGTTTACAGAAAGAGTTCTTAAGCTGAGAGACCATCAAAAGGATGGTCTGGGAAATCAAAAAACACAGAATGCAAATGATTGACTTTCATTACCTCGATTAGTATGAAAAAGTTTATCTCACTCTGGCCAATATTTTTGATGAACCATGAAACTTGGAAAGGACATGGTGCCCAACTGCTCTTTTTTTCTAGGTAAACCAACGAAAGCCCAGAGAAAGCAGGTGACTTTCAGTAATTGAGTGGGATTGATGTCTTTTCTAAGACTCCTAGTCCAGTCTTTATATTTTTCATTGTGTTAGTGCTAAAAGAAAAAAACTCACATAAAAGTGGCATTGAGTTGTTCAGGCTTTATCACTTGTTGTAACAAAAATTAAAAGCCTTGTAAACTACTTTTTAGAGATAAATTTAGATTTTTCCTAAACAGAGTGTGACTCTGACATCACCAAATCTCTACACGAAGGCAAGTACTAGGTGTTCTGTGTAGTTCTGAGAATTTTTATACTTGCCTCAAATCTAAAAAAAAAAAAGACCAAAAACGACCAAAAAAAATGTAATTAAACAGGATTCCTGGGAATCAAAGAAGCATGTTGCTTGCCACTATTTTTCTACTATAAGAAAAATGGTGGGGATAGGGTTGGGATCGTATCATAGTGTCAAAGAGGACTCTCACCAGAATAAAGTGACCCCAATTCTTAAATAACAGATGGCATTGCTAGAGGTGAACTCATTCATTTCCTTTCACTTAAATAGCTTTACACATCATCATTCCAGATAAATTAGTTTCTTCTGGTCTTAAAACTCTTTGGAGAGGGAGTATATTTTATTGAACTATACAGAATTCTGGAATTCAAGATATGCCTCCCTCATTGTAAAAACAAAAGAAAACACCATAAGCTCCAGTGTCTCCCGGCCTGTTTTTCTCAATAAATGGCATCACAATTTCCAGTTGTTCAAGGTAAAACCTTAGGACTCATCCTTGATTCCTCCCTTGTCTCTAAAACCTTTCCTTTCCCTCTGTTTCTCTCTCTAAAATTCACCTTGACTGTATCTGCTCCTCTCTCTTCATCCATTCTAGTCCATGCCACCATCCATCCATCTCTCACCTTCACATCTCTACTAGCTTTCTAACTGGTCTCTCTGCCTTTGTTCTTGCCCCAGTAAAATGCATTCTCTATGCAGCAGCCAGAGGGAACTTTTTTTTTTCTCTTTCAATTCAGTAGTGAGTTTTTTGTTTTGTTTCATTTATAGAGCAGTTTTGTGTTCATAGTAAAATCGAGTGGAAGATACAGAGAGTTCTCATACACCCACTGGATCTCCCACATCACCCACAGCATCCCGCATTAGTGCAGATTTGTTATAATCGATGAACCTACACAGACACATTATTATCATCCAAAGTCCATAGTTTACATTATGGTTCATTCTTGGTATTGTACATTGGATGGGTTTGGACGGAGGGATCTTTTTAAAATATAACTCAAATCCTGTCTCACTCTTGCTGAAAAACTTCCACTGACTTCTCATAGGACTGAGAATAAGGACATTCCTATCTCAAGGCCTTTCTTTTTTGTTTCCAATACTTCCTGGGCTAAAACACTCTTTCCTCAGATCTTTGTGTGTCTGGATCCTTCATTCGAATGTCATATCCTCAAAAAGGCTCTCCTGATTTAACCTGTCTACAAGTGGTCAACTCCTTATTCCTGTTCCAGTTCTTCTGCAATATTTTCTTCAAAGCTCTGAGCCAAATCTGTAAATCTTCTATTTCTTAAATTTGTCTTTCTTCCCTCATTATAATGTAAATTCACCCCCACTACCTAGCATCATCCCATGTAGGCACATGATAAGCACTCATACATATCTATTGAATGTTGACTAATACAGGTCATACCAAGCATTTCCTATATGACATGCATAGGAACTTTGCAAGTCATATTACATTTTATCTTCGCAAGAACACTAAGCTGGGTTCAATTATTTTTATCACATAGGTAAGAAAACTGATACACATAGAGGTTAAGCAACTTGACCAAAGTCACATAGTTGGTGCTATTTACACTCAGGAGCCTGTTCCAGAACCCACACCCTAAGCAATTTGGCTATACTGAAAGAATAAGTGATACTCGGGTAGCTTCTTCTACCTAACCTCCTTTGTCTTTACAGATTAGAGAATAAAAGAGTTCATTACAAAGCAGATGGCAATCTTTCCTTTGGGAACTTCCTAGTGAAGCTCTCAGTATTAGATCTAGAAGGAATGGGAAAAATGCATTTATTTCTCTAAGTATAGCCCTCAGGAATCCTATAATTTAAGATTTGATTTCATCACTCTGTTCCTCTCCTATGGTCTTTCCTGCCTAGGAACTTCAGCTCCTGTTAAATTCTGCACCCCACCCTCAATTCATTTTTTCATCTCTGTTAAAGGCTGTCTCTTTATGGGAGCAGTGGATCAGGAATAGATGAGAAGTTAGAAGGGGTGGGGTCTGCCACTAATTGTGGTGGAAACTTAGGCCTCATTTTCCTCATCTGTAAAATCCCAGAAACAATCTCCAAGGTCCATTTCTAGGTTTACAATATTATGATTCAGGAGCTGTTTTACAAAGAATTAAATTGAGGGTTTTTTTTGAGGTCCTTTCTGGACCAATCCGCTCTATCCACTTTCTCATTTCACTGGTCTTATCTATTAAGGTTAGAATGATATAATGAAACAGACCAGACAAATTCTTCTGATACTCGGCAAAAGCCAAGGCATTTGACAATGTTGGCTTACAGTCTATGACTTCCTTTTGGAACTTGCTAAAGTGAATTTATTCATTCATCCATCTGTTTAATACAGAACTGCTGAACACTTATTATGTGTGAGAGCCAATGTCAGTTATTAGGAGTATACATGGTCTGGATCCTCATGGAGCTAGGAATAAAGTTACTAATACAAGAAGTTAATAAAGCTAAGGTAAGAATAAAGTTACTAATACAAGAAAATTCACAGAAGTAAGTGTAAGATTACAGCAGTGATAGGTAACATCAAGGGGAAATATATGATGGCATGAAGCAGACATTGGTGGGAAGCTGACCCAATTAGGAAAGTTAGTGAGGGCTTCCTTTTAAAGAAGTTATGAACTAAGACTTAAATGATGAATAGAAGTTCACTAGAAAAAGAGAGATGCCTAGAGAGTTCTAGGCAAAGGGAATGCTGTGTGCAAAGGTCCTGTGGCAGGAGGAAAGATCAAATAGTCCAGGACTAAAAGATAAGTGTTATTATTGTGCAGAGAGCATAGAGACCTACACAAAGAAAGCAAAGATGACTTCCCTGAAAAGGGTGGAGTGGAGCTGAGATTTACTGAATAAAAGAAGTCAGTGGGCCCAAGCATCTTAACCTACTGCAAAAGACTGTTCCTACCCAGCTGAAGCTCCTCCTTAAGCAACTTGTAAAAGCTTTAGCTTGGAGAAGTGGCAATTAAAATTGATTAGGTTTTTTTTTTTTTTTTAATCCATTCTATTTGACTGTGCTGAGAGACCCTTTGGAATCACGAAGAAAGTCTACATCAGTTGTCAATTGGCACCAAGGCCTGTACGTGAAGAATCCAACAAAGCATTCATTGTTTTCCTGCCCTTGCTAGCCATGCCACTGAGGGTAGCTGTGTGTGTTCTGGCAGACTTCCTGATCCCAATCAACCAAATGGAGATATACAGAATGAATGAAGGAAGCATTTGCTAGGAAAAAAAAAGAACCAAAGAACCAGAGACATGAACAAAAGCCAAAAGGCATTGCCTTCCAATTGTTCTGGGAGATAAATCTAAGGTTATTTTCCTCTGTAGAAATAATACAATCAACAGAGGCTGTAATTTCCAAAATAAAGTTTAGAAACAATAAATGGAGGTGATTCAAAATAATGGTAATTACCCATTCTTCCCCTATTCTATATGACTCACACTGGATCAATAATCCAAATGGCTTTCTTTTCATTAGTCCCTAAATGGAAAACTTTGCCAGGGTCGTAAGAAGAGTTAATGTGTATTAAGTGAATTCAGCTTCATAGATGCTAAGCGGCACCACAAGCTTAAAACAAAATACCTGCTTTACAGACTCTCTGGGATCCTCCATGGCAGAGGAGATAATTGAGAAAATTATTGAGAATTTATAAACAAAAAGAGCACCTCTGACTCCATCATGTGGAAATTAAGATGTGAGCAGGTCAGTCATCTTGTGAAGTGTGAATGCTAGTGTGTTAAGTAAACATTTAAAAAAGGAACCTGCTTGACAGTTATTTTTAAGAGTCTGGCATATATATTTTTCCTTCATTCAAAGAGCTCAAAATTGGCTTAAGTGGAGTTTAATTGAAAAAGTTCACCTCAAGAGTGTGATTAAGCCTGGAAAATTTTAGCCAATAGGGGTATTTTTCATAAAATTATGACCGAGTGGAAATAGTGTTATAATGGAAGTCTGTGTGTAATGGGCACTATTAAAAGTATATGCGTATATATTCGAGCATCAGCAGGTAACTGACTTACAAGGTTACAATTCTGTGAAGGGTTTCTGGTGATATTATAAGCTACAGGCACAAAGCTCAAGTCATCCAAATTCCTAAATACAATTACAGTTAGATTAAAAAATATCCCTGCTAAAATTATACACCAGGCATGGTTTAGAATCTTATAATTAACTTCTCTATGCACAGACTTTGCCTATGTAATAATGGGTAATCTGATTCACATGTAATAGAATCACAGGATATTCAAACAGGAAGAGGCCTCTGATTTTCTAGTTCATCAGCAGCACTAAATTCATAAAGAAAACAAATAAACATAAAAAAACAGAAATCTTGTAAACACCGACTGCCAGAAATTTAGGTGATTTGCAGATACAGAGGTTCAGAATGAAGGCCAAAACTCTGGTCTTTTAGTCCAGTACTTCTCCTAGTTTATAATTATGATTCTCTTCTGGTATGCTTCTTGCCTGCAGTTTACAGGGAATTCAAGAATTTTTATGTAAGAGTATTGTAGGGATGTCAATTTGCTTAAAGGAAAGAGTAAGTAGCAACAGAAGTGCTTCTCAAACTAGAATGTGGTTTTGGGTACCTTGTGGGTACAGTTTCAAATCCCTCAGATTTTTGATGTGGTTCCAAGAAGCTCCCAGGTGATGCTAGTGTGCTGGTCCTTGAAAATCACTTTGAGGGCTAAGGAGCCAGAGGACTTGTCTTACAGCTGGGTTTGTATGCAGCCACTAATCATAACATGGATTGTATGTTTACATGGAGTGTCTTTGGGCTGACTAATGGAGATTAGGTTTACCCCCTTCCCACCAACTCTTGGCTTGGCTCCTGATTAAGTTCAACTACACAAGCTTGTTAAATGTAATCGTAAGGTCCGTTACTATTTTATAAATTCTATCTATCTGGAAAGGTCACCTGCACATTTTTAGGAAGTTCACCCTTCTTCTTTAATTACATAGTTATATCTTTTGCCATTTGAGAAGTTTTCAGTCATTACTTTTTTCAAGTATTTTTCTACTGTCCATTTAAAATACCAATGCCATGAATGTGAGATCTTTTGTTTTAATCTCACAAGTACCTGAGGCACTGTTATTTTTTTTTCCATTCTGCTATTTATTGTTCAAATTGGATAATTTCTATTGTTCTATCTTCCAGTTCACTGATACTTTCCTCTGTCCCTTCAATTTTGTTGTTGAGCTCCTTCAATAAAGTTTATATTTCTAAGTTTCTATATTTTCTTTCTTTGCTTTTTTTTATTGACTATCCTTTAGTTTTAAAATTTCCATATGGTTCTATTTCTTTGATCTCTTTTAGGCATGTTTTTAATTACTAATTGAAGCATTTTTATCAAGTTGCTTTAAAAATCTTTGATTATTTTAACACAACTCTTATCTCAGTGTTGTCTTTTATTTCACTCAGTTTGAGATCTTTTTGATTCTTAGTATGATAAATGATTTTTTATTGAAACGACATTTTTGCATTATGTGATGAGACTCTGGATTTTAAACTTTCATTTTAATTTAGTTTTTCTGACATTTCTCTGAGAAGAGGATCAGCCCCTTGTTTCTGCCAGATGTAGGTGAAAGCCCAGGTACCCCACTTGGCCTCCATTGACTCCTAGGGAGGGGGTAGACTCCTCTTTATTGTTGGGTAGAGTAGGATTTCTAGCTCCTGGTGTGGTATCCAGACATGATGAGGGGCTGAGGGGCCCTTAACTGACCCATGGGGATTAAAGTCCCTGCTGCTTACTGCCCTTCTGTGGAATCACTCTGGGGGAGGTACAGTAGTGAGAGGCCTTGGGGCACTTCATTAAAGCCTTACAGGTGGGAGTCTAAGTTCTCTACTCAATCTTTGCTGATGAGGTTGAGGTGGGGCCGCAGTTTTTACTATTCAGTTTGGCTGGAGTAGAGTGGCTATTTTCTAAAAATTTTCTGTCTTGCTAAGTTGCCCCCCTTTCCTGGGCTTTGACTGGAGAGAGTAGGCTTTTTTTTTTTTTTGCAGTGTTTTGTCTGAGTCTGTTTATATCTCCTCTTTGCTAGCTTCTTTAGCTCTTAGTCTATATTATATGAGGTGAAAAAATCAGAGTACCTACTACTGTGTCATTTCCAATTCTGAGGTCCCTAGCAGTCTTCCTTCTTCTCTTCTCCTTTTAGTTTAGTTATACTTAATGGGAAAAATAAGAAAAATACATTTACTTAATTTTCCCAGAAGCAGAATTTATTATTGTTGTTGTTGTTGTCGTTGTTGTTGTTATTATTATTATTATTATTATTGTTATCTTATTTCATATAAGGGGCCATATGAAGTATACAATATATATCAGGTTACAACTTGCCTTTTTCACTTAGCATTATGATTTTGAGAACTATCCATATTGATATGTGAAAACCTAGGTCCTAATTTATTTTTAATAGTTACAGGCCCAGATATAGGATAAATGACCTAGTTTCATGTAACACGCATACAAATATGAATTAAACAGGCTCCATAATTTGGCATTCAGATGATTCACAGGGGCTATAAGTATGTGACTTAACTGAGGTGCTTTCTTTGCCACAGAAGATACATATTAATGATCTATTAGGTTATAAATTGAAATACTTGGAAATGGGGTGAGAATGGGGGAAGGTTGTAAGCTATGCTAAATAATAGCACTGGGCTAGTAACAACAACAACAACAAAATGACAATTAACATTACTATCACCATTTAGTCACTCCCTATTATGTACCAAATTTTATTTCTCACAAAATCTATGTGAGGTGCCATTGCCCATATTTTATAAATAAGAAATAAGCTCATAGAAACCAAATAACACTTTTAAAGTCATCTAGTCATAATTGTCAAGTGAATATATTCTGTGAAATTTTTACATAAAAGAAAAATCCATCTTAAATGATAAAAACAAAAAAGATTTATTATCTTGCATGACAAGAAATCCCAAAGATTATTTACTCAGTAGCTCAATGGCATCATCAAGATCCAGGTTCTTTCCATCTTTCTTCTCTATCAAATTTAACTTCCAGCAAAAGTACAATATGGCTGCAGTAGCTCCAGGCATCGCACACATACAGATCTTTGTGTATATGTATGTTTTCTATTAACGACGAAAATATTTATTAGAAGTCCTCCAACAAACTTTCCTTATGTCATGTTCACCAGAATTGTATCATATGCTCAGGACCAGTAATATAATTTATGGGGCTCAGTGTAAAATGAAAGTGTGAGATCTCTTGTTCAATAATTATTAAGAATTTCAAGATGATAGCAAAGCATTCAACCAAGCATGGGTCCTTCTGAGTGCAGGGCCCTGTGCAGCTATACAGGTTGTATGCTCATAAAACTACCCTTGCCCATGCCCATGGCTAAACTAATTTCAGACAAAGGGAAGAAAGCCACTATCACTGGCTTAGCTCAATTAGGACTTATTCCTGAAACTTGAGATAAGAACCTCTTCTTTGAACCATAGGTAGAGGGGTAAAAACCAGAATAAAATCAAGACCCTGCCATTGCAGAGAGATGTGGAGGGCTGTTGGTTGGTAATTACATTGTATAGTTTGAGTGAGTGTATCTCCAAGTTTTCTGCTTGCTTTCTTATATTTAGCTGCCTCCCAAGAATTCTTTTTTTTTTCTTCTGAGATCAAGCTACGTTCTGTCACTATGTAAATTTGAGCAATTTTCTTTTCTCTTGAACTTCAATTTTCCTCTCTGTAAAATTAGAATATATAGGTATTTCCTCAGTTCAGGGTTCAACCCTCATGGCCAGCACCAGAGAGTGGGATCTTGAGCTCTCCGCTCAGATGATAATTGCAGTAAACTTATGGTAATGCCTACCCTTTCCTGATTACCTGGTCAGGGATCTCCTTGGGCTGACAAATCCTTGGGAGATGTTAGCAGTTCTGTTTCCTGCATTTGGGGCTGAGGGAGGAGGAGGTAGGGAAAGTGCTCTGTTTCTTATTTTATTTATTTATTTGTTTTGTTTATTTATTTTAGGTGAGGCAACCCTTGGTTGACCTCACAGATTGCAAGGAACTTGTCAGTTTCCAATCCCTTATTTTTTTTATTTTATTTTTTAAGCCTACAGCACCTGCTCTTCCTAGGTGATCTCCCATCCAAGTACTAACCAGACCTGACGCTGCTTAGCTTCTGAGATCAGATAGGATAGGGCTTGTTCAGGGTAGCATGTCTGTAGACATCTGTTTCTTATTTTAATCACAGAAGAAAGAGCAGTGGAGCACTGGTGTAAAGCAGAGACTTAGTCCTCCATTCCATCATGGTCTTAGGCATTGGGATGTGCCCTTCTACAGCAGTTTTTTGACTCACACACTGGTCTACTTATTAGAGCATATGGTAGGTTCTAAAATGGCAACAAATACTTCTCTCACGCCAGCCTTTTCATGTTACATTGCAGCTTCACTCATCACGAGGTGGAGTCTATTTCTCCACTCTTGAATCTAGTCTGGCCCTGTGACTTACTTTGAGCAATGGAATAGCAATAAACATGGCTCAAGAAAAGACTCAAAAGTGTGCATTGGAACTCGTCCTCTTTCCTGATTTTGGAGCCTTAAGACCATTGTGTCTCTAGCCTGCTGGAGTTGGAGGACCAGTAGAGCTGGGGTCCCCCAGAACAACTAGCCTGCCAACTGCCACATATGTGAGTGAGGTCTTCTGTATTAGTTATCTATTGCTGCCATTAAAAAAAGTTATTGCAAATTGACCAAACTGTACAACATAAACTTATTATCTTATAGTTCTGGAAGTCAGAAGTTTAACATAGATTTCACCAGGCTTAAATCAAGGGGTCAAACTGCATTCCTTCAGGATGTTCTGGGGAAGAATTAATTTTCCTGCCCTTTTCTAGCTTCTTGAGGCTGCATGCATTACTTGGTTCAGGCTTTTTCCTCCATCTTCAAAGCCAGCAATGTCTGGTCAAGTCTTTCTCATGCTGCTTCATTCTGAGACTGACTCTTCTTCTCTCTCCCACTCCCACTTTTAAAGACTCTTCTGATCTTATCCGCAAAGTTGTTTTTGCCATGTAAGGTAACTTATTTATAAGTTCTGAGGAATAGAGTGTGGACATTTTTGGAGGCCATTGTTTTGCTTACTACACCATTCTAGATTATTTAGCCTCCATCTCACCTGCTAGCTGACCACAGATGCCTGAGTGAGGCTAGCAGATCAAACCAGATCAAAAGGACCACTCAGCTGACCCAAGAAATCATGAGCTATAGAAATGTTGGTTGTTCTAAGCCACTACATTCTAGGGTGGTTTGTTATGAAGCGATAGATAGTGCTTATATTCATGAGCTGATTCATGGTTGAATCAGTGTGTACCACATCATGAACGCAGAGTCACTGTCCTATATTCCTTATCCAGTTTCCTCTTGGGGGATGGACAGTATTTCCTTTATATCCTCTAAAAACAAAAGATATTCTTGTCCTGAATATTCAGGCCATTCTCTCTGAACTCCATATTTTTAAACTAAAAATTCCATGAGGGATTATTGCAAGCTGCTTTTACATTTTTCTTACTCTTTTTTTCTTTTAATTTTAAATTACTGTTGATGTTCAATATTATATTAGTTTCAGGTGTACAGCATAGTGGTTAGACATTTATATAATTTATGAAGTGATCTCTCATATAAATCTAGTACCCACCTGGCACCATATGTAGTTATTAAAATATTATTGACTATATTCCCTATGCTATACTTTATATCCCTGTGACTATTTTGTAACTACCAATTTGTACTTCTTAATCCCTTCATCTTTTTCACCCAATCTCCCAATCCCACTCCCATCTGGCAACCATCAGTTTGTTCTCTGTATCTATAAGTCTGTTTCTGTTTTGTTTGTTTATTTTGTTCTTTAGACCCAACATATAAGTGAAATCACATGGAATTTGTCTTTCTCTTAGTTATTTCACTTAGCATAATACCCTCTAGATCCATCCATGTCGTCACATGTAGTAAGATTTCATTTATTTTTATGGTTGAGTAATATCCCACATATATATGCAGTATATCTTCTTTATCTAATTATTTATTGATGGGCACTTAGGTTGCTTCTACATCTTGACTATTGTGAATAATACTTAAATGAACATAGGGGTGCATATATCTTTTCAAATTAGTTTTGGGTTTCTTTGGATAAATACAGAGAAGTGGAATTGCTGGATAATAAGTAGTTTTATTTTTAATTTAAAACTCCATACTGTTTTGCATAGTGGCTGCACCAATTTGTAATCCCACCAATAGTGAACAAGAGTTCCCTTTTCTCCACATCTTTGCCAACGCTTGTTTGCTGATTTATTGATGACAGCCATTCTCACAGGTGTGAGGTGATATCTCATTGTGGGTTTAATTTGTGTTTCTGTAATGATTAGTGACATTGAATAACTTTTTATATGTCTCTTGGCCATCTGTATGTCCTATCGAAGAATGTCTATTCAGGTCCTTTGCCCATTTTTTAATTGTATTGTTTGTTTTTTTGGTGTTAAGTGGTGTGAAATTTTTATAAATTTTGAATATTAACCTCTTATCAGATGCATTATTGGTGAATACCTTCTCTCATTAAGTAGGTTGTCTTTTTGTTTTGTGATGGTTTCTTTTGCTGTGGTAAAAACTTTTTGGTATGATAAAATCCCATTTGTTTATTTTTTCTTTTGTCTCCCTTGTTCAAGGAGATATATAATAAAAATATATTACTAAGATCAATGTCAAAGAGTTCGCTGCCTATGTTTTCTTCTAGTTTTATGGTTTCAGACTTATATTTAATCTATTTTGATCTATTTTGAGTTTATTCTTATATACGAAGAAGAGGGTCCAGTTTTATTTTATTTTTTGCATATATCTATCCAGTTTTCTCAACACCATCTATTGAATAGACTGTCTTTACCACATTGTATAATCTTGTCTCTTTTGTCATAGATTAATTAACTATATAGGCATGGGTTTATTTCTGGGTCTCTATTTTGTTTCATTGACCTATATGTCTGTTTTTATGCCAGTACAATTCTGTTTTGATTACTATAGTCTTGTAGTAGACTTTAATATCAGATAACATGATACCTCCAACTTTGTTCTTTTTTCTTAAGATTTCTGTGGCTATTTAGGGTCTTATGTGGTTCCATATAAATTTTAGAATTATTTGTTCTAGTTCTGTGAAAAATTCCATTGATATTTTGATAGGGATTGCATTAAATCTGTAGATTGCTTTGTGTAGTATGGCCATTAACAATGTTAATTCTTTCTATCCATGAGCATGTGGTATATACTTCCATTTATTTGTATTTTCTTCAATGTCTTCTAATTTTTTGAGTACAAGTTTATTACCTCATTGGTTAAATTTATTCCTAGGTATTCTATTTTAATTTTTTAAAATAGTAAATTGTAAGTAGGACCATTTTCTTAATTTCTGATAGTTCATTATTTGTGTATAAAATGCAACTAATTTCTGAATATTAATTTTATATCATGCTACTTTACTGAATTCACTTACCAGTTCTAACATTTTTTTTTTTTTTGGTGAAATCTTTAGGGTTCTCTCTATATAGTATCATGTCATCTGCAAATAATGATAGTTTTACTTCTTCCTTTCCAATTTGGATGCCTTTTATTTCTTTTTCTTATCTAATTGATGTGATTAGGACTTCAATACTATGTAGAATAGAAATGGTGAAAGTGGACATCCTTGTCTTGTTCCTAATCTTAAGGAAAACACTTTTAGCTTCTCTTCTTTAAGTATGATGTTAACTGTGGATTTGTCATATATAGCCTTAATTATTTTGTGATATGTTTCCTCTAGTCCCATTTTGATGAGAATTTTTATCATAAATGGATGCTGAATTTTGGCAACCACTTTTTCTGCATCTATTGATATAATCGTATGATTTTTATCTTTTATTTTTTAATGTAGTGTATCATGTTAATTGATTTGCAGATATTGAACCAACCTTTCATTCCAGGAATAAATCTCATATGATCATGGCGTATGATCTTTTTTATGTATTGCTCAATTTGCTTTGTTACTATTTTGTCGAGGATTTTTGCATGTATGGTCATCAGGGATATTGGCCTATAATTTTCTTTTCTTGTAACATTTTTGTTTGGCTTTGGAATCAGGGTAATGGCGGCCTCGTAAAATTAGGTTGGGAACTTTCCATCGTCCTGAATTTTTTGGAACAGTTTGAGAAGTATAGGTGTTAATTCTTTTTTAAATGTTTGGTAAATCCACCTGTAAAGCTATCTAGTCCAGTACATTTGTTTGTGGGAGTTTTTTGCTTACTGATTTGATTTCGTTAGCAGTAGTCAGTCTGTTCAGATTTTCTGTTTCTTCTTGATTCATTCTTGGAAGATTGTATGTTTCTAAGAATTTATCCATTTCTTCCAGATTGTTTAATTTATTGGCATATAACTGTGTGTAGTATTTTTTTAAAATAATCTTTGTATTTCCATGGTGTCAGTTGTCATTTCTTTTTTATTTCTGATTTTATTTACTTGGATCCTGTTTCATTGTTTTCTTAATGAGTCTAGGTTTATTAATTTTGTTTATCTTTTCAAAGAACCACCTCTTGGTTTCCTTGACCTTTTGTATTTTTTTAGACTCTATTTCATTTATTCCCACTCTGATCTTTATTATTTCCTTCCTTTTACTAACTTTGGGTTTTGTTTGTTGTTATTTTTCTAGTTCCTTTAGATATAAGGTTAGGTTGTTTAACTGAGGTTTTTCTTGTTTTTTGAGGTAGGCTTTTATTACTACAAATTTCTCTCAGAAGACTTTATGCTGTGTCTCATAAATTTTTGGTTGTTGGTGTTTTTGTTTCACTTGTCTCAAGGTATCTTTTGATTTCTCCCTTGATCTCATTTTTACCCCATTCATTATTTAGTGGCATATAATTTAGTCTCCACGTATTTGTGTGTGTTTAGCTTTTTTTTTTTTTTTTTTTACAATCGATTATGAGTTTCATATCATTGTGGTTGCAGAAGATGCTTGGTATGATTTAAATCTTAAATTCATTGAGATTTGTTTTGTGGTCTGATGTGATCTATCTTGGAAAATGTTTCATGTACACTTGAGAAGAATGTATATTCTCCTGTTTTAAGGTGAAATGCTCTAAAAATATCCATTAAATCTGTCTTGTCTAATGTATTATTTAAGGCCACTGTTTCCATGCTGATTTTCTATCTGGAAGATCTATCTCTCGGTGTCAGTTTGGTGTTTAAGTCCCTTACAATGACTGTATTACTGTTGATCTCTTCCTTTATGTCCATCAATATTTGTTTTATATATTTAAGTGATTCTTTGTTGGGTGATAAATGTTTACTAGTGTTATGTCCTCTTGTTGAATTGACCCCTTTATCATTATGCAATGTCCTTCTTTGTCTCTTATTATAATCTTTGTTTTTTTATGTTTGATATTTTAATTTAATTTTATTTTACTGTAGAAAGAACACTTAACATGAGTTCTACCCTCTTAACACATTTTTAAGTGTACAAATAGATTATTGTCAACCATAATGTTGTACTGCAAATCTTTAAAACCTATTCATCTCGCTTAACTGAAACTTTATACACATTGAAAAATAACTACCATCCCCCCATTCCTGATCCTGGCAACCATCATTCCACTATGATTATATGAATTTGACTATTTTAGAAAGCTCGAATAAGTGAAATCATGTGATATTTGTCTTTTTGTGACTGCCTTATTTCACTTAGCATAGTGTCCTCAAGGTTCATTCATGTTACCATGTATCATAGAATTATTTATTTATTTATTTATTTATTATTTGGTGACATTGGTTAATTCACTGCCCATAGTTAGATTTCTTTCTGTCACCACTTATTTGACTTTCTTTATTCCATCTATCTCCTTCCTCCCCCATCTCTTCTACCCTCTGGTAACCACTAGTCTATAGCCCATGTCCATGAGTCTCTGTTTGTTTGTCCTATTCATCTGTTGATAAGTGATATCATGTGGTTTTCAATGTTTTCTGTCTGGCTTATTTTGCTTAGCATGATTATCTTGAGGTTTATCCATGTTGTTGCAAAAAGCAGCATTTCATCTCTTCTTATGGCTGAGTAATATTCCATTGTATATATATATACCACAGCTTCTTTAGCCAGTCATCTATCATAGGACACTTTGGTTGCTTCCATGTCCTGGCCACTGTGAATAATGCTGCTATGAACATTGGTGTGCAAATATCTTTTCAGATATACATTTTTAACTCTTTAGGGTAAATACCCTATAGTCTTTGTTTTAAAGCCTATTTCATCTGATATACGTATTGCTACCCTAGCTTTTTTTTTTTCTATTTGCATAAGATAACATTTAGCATCTCTTTACTTTTAGTCTGTGTGTATCTTTCAATCTGAAGTAGGTCCCTTGCAGACAGTTATATGTTTGGGTCCTGTTTTATTATTTATATACCTTATGTCTTAATTGGTGCATTCAATTTATTTAAATGTAAAGTCATTATTGGAAGATATGTAGTTATTGCTATTTTATTATCCATATTTATGTTTCTTCCTTTCTTCTTAAAGAAGTCTCTAAAATTTCTTATAATACTAGTTTTGTGGAGATGAGCTCCTTTAGCTTTTCTGTTTTGTCTGAGAAGCTCTTTATCTCTCTTTCGATATTAAGTGATAGCCTTTCTGAATAGAGTAGTTTGGGGTGTAGGTCCTTGCTTTTCATCACTTTGAATAGTTTGTGCCAATCCCTTCTGGCCTGCAAAATTTCTCTTGAGAAATCAGTTGACAGTCTTGTGGGAGTTCCCTTGAAGGTAACTGACTATCTTTCTCTTGTTGCTTTTAAGATCCTCTCTTTGTCTTTAACCTTTGGCATTTTAATTATGATGTGTCTTGGTATGATTGGGTTCATCTTGTTTTGGACTCTCTGTGCTTTCTGGATTTGTAAATCTATTTCCATCAGCAGGTTAAGGAAGTTATCAGTTATCATTTCTTCAAATAGGTTATCAATCTCTTATTCTCTCTCTTCTCCTTTTGGTACCACTATGTTGCAAATGTT
>NW_011888825.1:5574487-5594848 GCF_000151845.1 Pteropus vampyrus | reverse complement strand
TGAGATTTGCCCCAGCAAACTCTGGTACCTGCTAAGAACACCCTATGGGTGTGCTGCTTGTGGGGCTAATTGAGCTGTGCTTTGTTGTGGCCTGAAGCTGGCTACCTGGTGTGTTGATTCTGAGGCCTCCTGGAAGGCCAAGATCAGATGCTGCTTGTGATTGGCCTGAGGCTATCTGGTAGAAGCTACAAAGTGATCTGCAGTTGGTCACTTTCTGTGCTGGACCTGGCGATGCATGGAAGAGGACACACTATGAACCCAGGGTGTCTGCCACCACTACCTGGCCTGGGACAGCTCAGCAAAAGGCCAGGGACACCTCAAAGCCTTCCACCTCCTGCAGGCTATGAGTATTGTTCACCAGGTTAATGCAGATTCTGACTTGGCACCAGTGCGGAATCTGGTACTATTCACCACAGGATACAGGGTACGCTGAGGCTAGCTACTTCTTACCTGGGGCCTGCAGACCTTTGAGAATCTTTTTAAGAAAAATTGCAGCAGGGACCATGGCCGGTTGCCTGCTGCCAAAAGAGCCTTTCGTGGTGTGAGAATTAGGTGGGGTAGAGTCTCAAGAAGTCATCACGGTAGAGTGTGTGAGTTCACCAGGCTAATGCAGATTCAGATTTGGCTGTATGGGAGGAGGGCTCAACACAGAGACAATGGCAGTGGTTTCCTTAGCCTTTGCCTTGAAGGCACACAACTCAGTTTCTCCCTGTGTCTCTGGCACTTCCTGAGCCACTGTGCCTCTACCGGAATCCAAGGTGAGTGCCTGTGAGCAAGTGAGTCTGTGCATGAATCCTTTAAGAGGACACCTGAGTCTTTAGCAGCATTCCATTTCACCTGGATGGACTGAATCCCCACTGATTTTCACAGCCAAATGTTGTAGGGACTCCTCTTCCCAGCACTAGTGCTCCGGGCTAGGGAACTCAATATGAGGCTGAGACCCCTTGCTCCTCAGGGAGGACCTCTGCAGCTGAGATATCCCTTCTGATTCTCAACTGCTCCATGTGGGTCTGGGGCCAGCTCATTTTGTGTCTCTGCCTCTCCTATCAGTCTCAGTGTGGCTTCTTTATCTACTTAGTCATTGGAGTTCTGTTCAGCTAGTCTTTTACTGGGTCTCCAGGTTGATGATTCTATAATTTAGTTGTAATTTTAATGTGATCAAGGGAAATGACACAGCGTTTACGTACTTTACCATCTTGACTGGAACTTATTTTCGCATTTTGCAAAAAAGATAGTTTTAACTACCTTTGCCTGGAAAATGGAACTATTAGCCATGCACACACCCTCCTAAGTGACATTACCTCCAAGCTTCTAACATGTACCAATCCACCAACATGTCCTCCCAGCCCCCACTTTTTAAGAGATTGTTTTATTAGTAAATTTTAGACCTTCGGACAACTTTCTTGTTGTAAAAAAAAAAAAAAAGAGGGAGAGAAATTAATCTTTAGAGGGTACTATGGTGTAGAACAAAACGATGTGTACCTTAACAAACTGTTAAGTGTTACTAAGAACATAGGTGAAGTATTTATTGCAGTGCTTTGAGCATTACAGGCACTCTATAGATGTAAATTCCATTTTCGATGGGAAGTATTACAATTTGGTTTTTTGGCTTGTGTTTTTGTTCCCGTTTGTCACTAACTTTGTCTAATAATATGCTTAACACATTATTAATTTTTGTTGTAGTGCTTCTCTCACTTATAAAATAAGAAAATTATAATAAAGAGCTCCTGGAATACTTACCTTCTCTAAATTACTACAATGTGATTCAACTTTTGTTTCTAGATGATTTAATTTGGGGGGAATGAGGTTGTAGATATGTTAATGTGTTGCAAAAATATCAAGTAATTGAACTAAAATGACTGTTTTTTGGCGGTTGGAAAGCTGAGATGAAGTGACAAATGAAACAACAAAATACAATCATAAATAAAAACATGGAAGATATAGTAGGTATTAATTATACATTGTGGTTTAGAGTAATGGTCATACTAAGGTAGGAAATATAAAGAATCATTTTGGAAATATTAAGATTGGATAAAAAAGTATCATGAGAAACCCCTGCTTTTCCTCTACATGTCAGAGATGTCTTCATGGCAGACAAAGGTAGGTGCTTGAGAGTGTATCGTTACCTAGCAGAGGGCCCTGTATTAGTTTTCTATTGCTGTGTAACATATTACTATAAACCGAGTGACTTAAGAACACATTTATTATCGCATAGTTTCTGTGGGTAGGAGTCCAGATACAATTAGTTCTTTCCTCTGTTTAGTGTATCAAAAGATGTAATCAAAGTATCAGCCAGTCTGCATTCTTAACTGAAGGCCTGACTAAAAAAGCATATGTTTCTGAACTCTCTCAGGTTCTTGGTAGAACCCATTTCCTTGTTATTGGGGCACTGAGGGATCTTGCTTCTTGCTTGGCTGAAGACTGCCTTCAGCTCCTAGTGCTACCTGTGGTCCTCTAATGGCCACCTGTGGTTCTCGGGGACCACCTACAGTTCTATACTGTTTCCTAACATGGCTGCTTCCTTCATCAAGCCAGCGAAGATAGCTTCTAGAGTATATCTGCTAATAATATGGAATATTAGACAACATATCATACTAATGGCAGTAACATCCTATCACTTTTGCTATATTCTATTGATAAGAAAAAAGTCATAGATTCTACCTACATTCAAGGAGAAGGGATTACACAAAAGTGTGAACTCCAGGAGGCAGGGATCAATTGGGGGCCACCTTGAAATCTGCCTGTCACAATCTCCGAAGAGGTAAAAAAAAAAAATAGTATCTGCCCTGTTTGTACCCCTATCATCTATAGAGGTGACCTTTAGCAAGTAACTTCCTTTCTTTCTCAAGGCTTTTATTATTTTTTTTTTTCCAAAAAGATTCCAGGACAGATGACTATTTTCAGGTTATTTGGAGCCAAATGGAGAGGTAACTTGGCAATTAATAAAGATAGTACTGAGTTTAATAAGAATAACTGTAGTCAAAATTTCCCTCATTTCACTTTATTAGGAGGTGTAATTCTTTTGTTTCAACCTCTCTTAGAATGAGGCTTCTCCAGGGTCCCTCATAGAAGTTTGAAGATATGTTGAATTGTTGTAAAGCATGAGGGTAGCACTGAAACAAAGAAACAGAATAAGAACTTATACTCTTCTTGCTTGATATTTTGCCTAATTGGGCAAAACAAAAATTTATTAGGAAAAGTCGATCAATACTAGCTAAAAGGTAAGGTGCTTAAACATACCTTGGAAAGGAACAGAACTGAGTCATGAGCTTCCATTTTGATCACAAGTTTTCTTAAGACAAATTTAATACATATATATAATTTAATACGTGTATTAAATTTAATTCATATATTTTCTCTTGCACACTCTTCTGCCCACAATATGAAGTGGGTTAAAGTACATTTTTTTTTTTAGTCTCAATTTCTTTCACTCTTCCTCAAATTGCCTTCACATTGGAGCATCTGTATGTCCAAACAAACAGACAAGTGAGAAGATTAATGAACTGAACTTTAACCTTCTAAGTATTTATTCCAGGACTCAGGGGGAAAGCATGCTTGTGCCAATGAAAATCTCAAAACTGTCTCTGATAATTTGGTATTAAAGATAGCTCTGTCAAATGCCTCTTGAGGCATAGTGAGCATCGCCCTTCCCCTGACCCCAAGCTTCTTAGCCTTTACATTCCTCTCTCCCCATTTAAATGGATTGCATCCTATCCCTTTGCCATTCTCCTTCTTTAATAATGATATTAACTGTCATTTATTAAGCACGTACTACATCAGACACTGTGGTGAGCTATTTTAATTATCATCATCTAACATTTTCGAGCATTCACTACTTGAAAGGCAACCTTATATTCTCTCATTTAATGTTTGTCTTAGTCATACAAAGTGTGTGTTTTTAAAAATAGAGTCAACTATTTACTCATGCTTTAAGTAAATGTGAGAATATGGAGTTGAACTTAGATTTGTTAAAAACTTGATCAGATAAAAGAAATAGCTCTTGGACATTTTCTATATATGGCCTTGTCAAGGCAGCATGGGAAATAATTGGTGTTCAAAACCAAAAACTAGTATAAAGAGAGTTATTCTTTCTGCCTCTCTGATCACTCCTTAAATTCATATAGGCATATATAGTCAGCACATGCACATACATGTAATTACAGGAGGGCAAATCCTCTCTTTCTCATCCATGCTTTTACACTATGATAATGCTTTGAAGGAAGAAAGGCACAGATATGGCTCAGGAGCATAGAAATACACCATAGTGATGGGGCATAGAGTTAAATGACAAATTTATTATGGTTACTAGTGTCCAAAGATGACTTACCCCAGTATCCTCTGTCATCATGTGGCCATCTTCTCCCAGTATATCTCCCTGTCTCCTGCACATTTTTAAAAATAATGATACCCATCACCTTGGATTAATCAGGTGGAGCACATGGGGATTTGAAAGACAGTTAAGACATGCGAGTCATAGTGTTAGATCAATGGATCACCTTTAAAGGTTTATTGCTGTGAAATGACACGATCCAATTTCATGTGGGTATCATAGACAAGCTAGATAGGAGTGGGGTTCCTCATATCAAGAGATAGAGCTTATTTTCTCTACCCTTGAATGTAGGCTGACTTAGTGACTATTTTGATGAATATAATATAAAGTAACATTCTAGTACTTTCAGGCTCAAGCCTTAAGAGAGCTGCCCTCTGCAGTTTCCTTTTGAGTGCTCCATCTTGGTAAAAAGCTGCCGTGTTGTGAGGAAGATCAAGCAGCTATGTGGAAAGGCCCCCATAGGGGAGAACTGAGAACCTCCACCAGTAACTCCTGCTGAGCTCTAGGTGACTGAGTATCAATTGCCAGCTATGTGAGTGTGGCATTTTGGACTTTGCAGTCATTGTAATACCCCTGCCATCACCAAAAGAAGCAGAATTCCCCATTTAACATACAATGAGAAATAATAAACTGTTGTTTCTTAAGGCATTATATTTTGGGGTGGTTTGTTGTGCTGTCACTGATAACCAGAACACTATTATTTCTTTATACAAACTTATTTTCTGCAAGCTCTTTGTTAAGAATGTCTGTTTTTTCCTTTCTGATACTTCTTTATCTTTGAATTCATGACACAGAAGCATCAGAGCTAATTCAAGACTCCTTTCTGCATGAGAAGCAGACAAGCTACCATTTTTACCTATCTATCAGGACCTGGATGGAGTTCAGGGGAAAGAAGACAGGCAACCAGTGGCCCAGGTGTGTGTGTGTGTGTGTGTGTGTGTGTGTGTGTGTTTTGTTTTTGTTTTTGTTTTGCTTTGTTTTTTAGAGAGAGAGAAAAGGATTTTCTTTCACCTTGGTTTAAATTTTCTATATCTCTACTTGACAACAAAAGTGATTCAATTTGGGGTTTATGACTGGATGTGGACTCAGAGAAAGGCTTCCAAGGGGACTGCTTTGGCAAATATGCATTATCTGTTATGCCCCTCGGACTGACTGCTAGTGGCTTCCAGGAATTCAATGTTAGCAAGGCTTCTGAGGCTCTATTGGGACCTAGCAGGAAAGATTGCTATGTTCACCATGCTGCAAGCAAGCCCCATATTTATACTCAATCTTTAGGATTTCAGGAGTTGTGATACACCCTAAGGACAGCTACATATCATTTGATTTCATGCCGTTTCAATCTGATTATGCTAACATTTTATTAATTGGTAGAATCTAGATTACATTTTAATGGTCTGGTTTGCATTCCCCCCTTCTATTTTTCTGGTTGATAAAATTTTAAAAGGACATCTGTTGTGCTAAAGATGACTTTTTGCTTAGGGTGCAAAGTCATTGGAATGTGTGGCAGCAATTTTTCTTAGGTAATGACCTTCCCTATCTTATCAAACCAGGCTTTGGTCACAAAAGAGCTTTTTTAATTCAATTATTATTTAATTTTGCCGTTTGTTGCCTGGCTGAATGAATACTCTCTCACATTCATTCTGACTTCTCATGTATTTATCTTCAATTCTGAAGAAGGAGTCTGGAGTCTGGAGGCCTCACCAGAAACTAATGAGAAATTCTGATGCTATTTTACAAGGTTCTTAATAAAGAATCTATTTCCTTTGGTGAGGAGAAGAAGGTAGAAAGAAGCTGTGTGCCAAGATATAATTGTTGTCACTATCAATGGCAAATATTTAATGAGTGTCTCCGGTATATAGAGACTTATAAAATGTCCATGGCAGTAGTTCTTAACTAGGGGTCATTTTGCCCCCTCCACCACATCCCAGAGAACATTTGTCAATGTCTGGAGACATGTTTAATTGTCACGACTCAGGGATGCTACTGGCACCTAGTATGTGGAGGCCAGGGATACTATTGAACATTTTGTAATACATAAGACAGTCCTCCACAGCAAAGAATTATCCAGCCCAAAATGTCAATAGTTTTTAGGTTGAGAAACTCTGGTTTGTGAATACAAAGACATATTGAACGTGGACCCTTTCTTCATGTAGAGGAGCCGAGACAAAGGGAAATAGGGATGAAATATGAATAAAATGAGGCATGAAACAGAGAGGGGTACACCAAACCCAGACTCATCGCCACACACAGTGCTTCAAAGAGCAAATATTTTTAATAAGGAAGAGCACTTATGCATGAGACATTATGACCCCTAGCAAAGGCATAGACAGAAGAAGAAAAAAGAGCCATAGGGTTTCTCTGGCTTTGGGGCAAGCCTCCCCATATTTTTTGTTTGTTTGTTTGTTTGTTTTGTTTTGTTTTTTTTTTCCTATATTCCTTTCTCTGCAGAGAAAGCTCTTATCCAGCACCATGGACTTTAAATAATCTCTTGAAGCTGATGACTCCTAAATTTCTATCTCAAATCAGGTTTCTTCTCTGACATTTAGCCTCATACACCCAAATGGGTAATTTTATATTCCTATGTGTTGTCTTATAGATGACTCTAACTTAACATGTCCAAAATGGAACACTTGATTTTCTTTGAAACTTGTTCCCTGCCCCCGAAATATTACATCTTCCAGCAAATATTGCACCATCCTTCTAACTGTTCAGGACGAAAATGTGATTCCTTTCATTTTCCAAATGCCTATATCCAATAAGGTAGGTTAATGGTTACCTTCATTGTTCCCTCTTGTCCCGCCTCCATCCAATCTACCTATGACATTCACATGGGAATTAAATCATGTCATTTCATTGTAATTAGTCTTTAAAGGTCATCCATTGTTCTTACACTATGACTTACATGCCTTATCTGGCTTTTAAATCACCATGTGCTCCAGCTGGTTAATCCAATATGACTGGTGTCATTATAAGAAGAGAAGAAACATACAGACACACAGGGAGAAGGTAGGCATGTAATGACAAAGGCAGAGATTGGAGTGATATCTCTACAAGGCAAGGAACACCAAAGATTGCCAACTACACCAGAATATTGGAGAGGAAGGAAATATTTTCCCCTACGATTTTCAGGGCCATGATGAAACTTTGATTTTTTGACATCTAGCCTCTAGAATCGTAGACCATAAATTTCTGTTGTTTTAAGCCACTCAGTCTTTCGTGCTTTAGTACTCCAGTTCGAGGTAGGAAATTAAGACATACTCACCACTCTTACCATTTCACTCACTTCTGTCCAGTCATCTTTCTCTTTCTCAACACATCAAGCTCACTTTCTTTGGAAAACCATGTTTTCCCCTGATGTCACCAGCTGATTTCTCATCATCCAGATAGCAGCTTAAATCTCACCTCCTTAAAGAAGACTTCTTGGACCACAAAATCTAATGTAGTCATCAAACACTATCTTTTCCACACCACCTCGCACCCAGTTTTGAATCTCTCCTTAGAAAATAAAACTACATAGACTTTTTCTTGTTTCTTGCTATAATACACCACTGCAAGCAAAACCCATAAAACAAAAACCTTTCCTCTCCTGTTAACTACTGTTTCTTTTCTACATGGAATAGTGCCTGAACTTTGTAGATACTCCGTAAATACTTTTTGAATAAGTGGGCCAGTTTTTTAAAAAGGTCTTTACTAAAGTTAAGCCGGTTTTAGCAACTGGACAATAGGGAACAGAACATGAGTAATTCGATTATATCATTGAGACAGAATAGGTGAGGCTTTTTGTTGAAAGAAGCAGGAGTTGTCAAAAGAAGATTGTCCTGCAGTGGTGAGAGTAATTTCAGCCTATGTTCAATGCTGAGCCTCTAGTAGAAGGGGACATGGTCGGTTGTGTTCCATTAAGCCCACTCCTTTTCCTCTGCAAATATTTATGCTCTGAGATCCCCCTCTCTCAGGCCTAACAGAGGCCCAGGAGAGGCTGTACACTAGCACAGGGCCTAATGGAGACATTGCAGTGCTATTAGCACAGATGGTTGTCATATGTATGCAAATGAGAAACAAATTGAATTTGGTGTCCCCTCTCACCAGCTGTCCTATCAAGGAAGGCTCCCACAGCAGCAAAAGAGCTGCTGGTACACTGCTAATCTGTCACCACAGATTAATTACAACAAGCACATTAATCACCATTTGTTTCTAGTACAAAGGAAAATATCTTGTTTTTCAAGTACGTCCTGTTAAAAGAAGGTGTCCAGCCTTGTAGAAACAAGGCCCAACAAGGGCATGAGGCTTCATTAGTTAGGAACAAGAAGCAAATGGAGGATGAAAAGCTCTAGGCTGCATGTTGCCTTCAGAGCTATCTACTAGTGAGGATGCAAGGAGAGGCAGAGAGGCAGGATGACAAAGGACAGCTAGCCAGCACTCACTTTAGCTGACCCTTGGACAGCCTACAATTTCAAAGAGTTAATTTTATTTAGCAGATATTCAAAGAATCAGGAGTCAACTGAAATAGATGTTTATAATTAATAATAATAATAATGATGATGATGATGATGATGATGATGATGATGATGTTTGGTAAAAGGGCAATGGACAGAACACTAGCTGGGAATTCCAGGAACCAGATTTTAGTCCTGACCATGTATCTAGTTCCTGTTTAGAAACTGGATGAAACAAATCGTTTTTCATCTTGTGGAGACCCAGGATTCATTCGAATATTTAATGAATGCCATAGACTCTGTCACCACAAAATATATGTATAAGCCAAATTTTCTGTACAGTTGCTATAGATTGAAGCCTTTCTATGCACCCATGTGAAGAAGGCTTTTACTAGATGACCTCTGCTCCCTGCTTTCCTTACACCTCCATCATGAGGCCAGTTTCTCGACCACTCAGCTCTTATAGGCTATAACTCTTAAGTTTTAGCCATTCATTCATTCATTCATTCATTCAACAAATATTTCTTGGACACTGTACTTGATGACAGACATGTAATGGTGAAGGAAACAGATATTATCCTGGTTTTAATGAAACTTACACTCTGGTGGGGGAGACAGACATTAACTAAACAAGCACAGAAATACATATGACATTTCAGTTGCAAGTAAGGACTACAATAGAGAATCATATGGTGTAATGGGACCATATATTGGGGAGTTAGACTTATCTAAGGTAAAAGAGCCTTCCTTGAAGAAGAGATAATTATGTAAACATCTGAAAGATGAAGCATAGCTAACCGGGCAAGGAAGGATATCAACAGTTCCTCTGCAAAGGAAACAAACCTTTGAGGTAGAAGAGCACACATAGATTGCTTATGACCAATGTACATGGTTTTCTGAGACTGAAGGGTAGTAAGGAGAGATTTGTGATCACAGAGTGGGAGGGTTGCCATAGGTACTCTTAAGGAGGACTACCTTTATCTCAAGAGCAATGGGTAATCAGTGCAGGGCTGTAAGCGATAAGAGAAACTGATCAGATTTGCATTTTAAAAAGCTCATTCATCTTTGACATTAGAAACAGATATTAGGTCATGTGGTTTCCCTGAGTACTAAGAGCTTTGGTCCAAGAGTCAGTTTGGCCTGTGCTTCTATACTAGACAATGTAAGGAATTCAAAAGAAATTGCAATGTCATTCTACAGAGTAGCTTTCAAGTATAATAAGGGTGAGAGGAGAATTCAAGGATTCAGTGTAATGTCAAGAACTGAGAAATGCTTTTGTGTGGAGGGGAATCGAGAACATTTGAGCCAAGTTTAGAAGATAGGATCCTTGTCTTCAGAAAACTTAGAGTCAGTTTTTGAGTGTCAAGAATTTCATATGCAAGATTAATAAAATGAATAGAGAAATGAATAGAACAAGAGATGTGTGTGTTGTGGGCACATGTGAAAGAGAAGAGAAATTATTCTTGCGAATTTAAACTGAAATGCCTTTTAACTTACAGAAGCAGTTTTGTCAAGATTGGCCAGTCAGCTTCTTGTTTATAGTTTGTTGGCAGGAAAATGAGAAGCTATTTTTTTAAAGTAAACATCTAATATGAAATTTCACATGAAGTTCAACCAACCTGTAAATGAGAGCACAACATATTAAAAGAGGCCTGTCTTTCCCATCTTGCAAGATGGCAGATGAAAAATCTGAGAAGCTGAACACTAAGAAGAAACCTGAAGCCAAGAAGGCTGATGCTGGTGGTAAGGTTAAAAAAGGTAACCTCAAGGCCAAAATGCCTAAGAAATGGAAGCCCCACTTCAGCTAAAAGCCTGTCCAGATCACAGGAATCGGCAGATATTCCCAATTAGCTATGTATTCCAGAAAGGCCATGTATAAGAGAAAGTATTCAGCAGCTAAATCCAGGATTGAAAAAAAAAGAAGATTCTCTCTACTGTCACAAAACCAGTTGATGGCAACAAGATGGTGGCACCTGAGAGGTTAAACTTAGCAAAGTGCCTGGATATTCCTACTGAAGATATGCCTTGAAAGCTGTTGAGCCACGGCCAGACAGCATGTGAGAAAACTTTGGGTTAGCATCACCCCTAGGACCATTCTGATCATACTCACTGAGAGTAGCAGAAGCAAGAGGGTGATTTTCCTGAAGCAACTGAGCAGTGGCTTGCTACTTGTGACTGGACCTCTGTCTGTTCCTCAATCAAATTCCTCTGTGTAGAAATTTGCCATCGCCACCTCCACCAAAATTGACATCAGTGATGTGAAAATCCCCAAATATTTCACTAACACTTACTTCAAGAAGAAGCTGTGCAAGCCCAGACACCAGGAGGGTAGATCTTTGACACAGAAAAAGGGAAATACTAGATAACAGAGCAGCATAAGGTTGACCAGAAAGCTGTAGACTCGTATATTCTGCCCCAAATCAAAAGTGTTCTTCAGTTCTAGGTCTACATCCTCTCTGTGTTTGCTCTCGCAAATGGTGTTTATCCTCACAAACTGGTGTTCTAAATTTATTATGAAGAACTTAATTAAATGCCTGATCTGCTTAAAAAAAAAAAAAAAAGACCTGTAGAAATAGTCAACCTGAAGGAAAACAGTTTTACCTAGCATAGAAAGTTTAAAGAAAGTGGTGACTATATCCTTTGTGTTGTATAAAGTGGAATTCTGGTTGCCCAAAGGAGTAATGTAAATATTGGAGAAAAGAAAGTTGATAAATAGCAAAGAATACTTTTTACAGAAATCTCATTCTTAGAAATATATCCTGAGGAAAATAATTAAAAATTACTTACAAGGATATTTATCATCGATACATGGGAAAAATTAACTTGCCCCCACAAGAGTATCAATTAAATAAATAATGGTTGACTATATGAAGGAATACTATGCAGAAATTTTAGAAAGATGATTGAAATGCATATCTATTGACACAAAAATATGTTCATAGTATAATCAATGCAGTGACCAAAACAGACTTCAAAATATTATTATGATCCAACTGATATAAATACATCTTTATAGATACCATCAGATGGGCTTCCTCATACATCCCCATCACCAAATTCACAGCCCTGCCTTGATTAGTTCATATATTCCCAGTCTTCCACTGTGTTCCAAGGAAGAGGAATCTGGGCTCCTGTTGAAGGCCTATCACTTATCATATGGACTCCAACTCCTCTTTCTGTCTCAGAGACATAACTGCTGCAGTTATCATGCTTTTCTCCTTCATTACAAAATTCTCCTTTTATATTAGGCCATTTACATCATTGTAGAAAAAAGCTCTCCATTTTCCTCACATTATACAGCAGCTGCCATATCATTTAGACTCATCTATTCAGAGCAGAACTCAAAAATGTTGCTACAATGTCTGTTTCCACTTCAGCTCACTCCAATCTGGTTTCTGTCCCAATCACTCTTGTCAAGGTTACAGACTGCCAAATGCTTTGGTTGCCTCTCCAGCCTTATCTGATTTCACTCAGCAGCACACATTACCACTGACCTCCCCTCCTCTCAAAACTCTTTCCTCTGGCTTTCCTTTTTTTTTTGATAGTCTTTAATTCTCAAACTCATGCTGATTGCCTCAAAGTTCACTTGAGGTTCCTCTTTTCTTTGTTCTATTGGCTGTTCTCAACTCTGCCTGCATGTTAGCATCATCTAGGAAAGTTTCCAAACGCAGTGATGACTGGGCAGATGAAGGGAGTTTGAATCTCTGGATGTGGAGCTCTGGTCTTTACAATTTTCCCAGGTGACCTTATCACCTTATGTGCACTCAGGGCTGAGAACTGCAGCTTGAGGTGGTCTCATTCAGTTTCATGGTTTATCCTCACTAGGCCAGATTATTAGTAAATTTATATCTTCAGCCCCTTGGCAGAACTCCCTGAAATAACTAGACTTGCCAAGTCTGAAAGAAACTTTGTATCCCTCAATGGCACTGCTCTAGTCTGGTACTGGGGTGGGGTGACCAGCACTAACAGAGCAAGAGAACTGTCCTGAGTCCTTTGATATCCTGTGAACGTGTATATCACATACTTGGCCTTCAAAGGAGCAGACTTCTTGCTCAGGAACTTTTACACAGATTTCGCCAGTCTCAACATCATTCTCTCAATAGTGATGTCTGGTTTGGCTTGGACAAAAGATGAATAAAAATGATTGTGCTTTCATTCTAAATTCTAATTAGCTGTAGAAGCACTTCTCACGCTACATTAAGTTTATAAAGGCTTGTATATTCTGATCGTCCTAGTGCTCTCCTGCATACCACTCCCAGCTCCCTATTAATAATATTAGGTAAATTCTCCTTTGGTTGCTTTGCAGTTTCATAAAGTTAAGATCTGTGTTAATCTATACCTAGGAGTTCTTTTTCATCTCATATCAGACTCTCAGGGAGGCTTGCTAATTGTTTTTCTATTTACTCCTTGTTTTCTCTTACATCTTTGTGTGATGGTTAATTTATGTGTCAACTTCGCTGGGCCATGGGGTGCCCAGGTATTTGATGAAACATTATTCTGGGTGATTCTGTGAGGTGTTTTTGGAGGAGATTCACATTTGAGTTGGTAAAGCAGATTGCCCTCTCCAGCATGGGCCTCATCCAATCAGCCAAAGACTTGAGTAGAAGAAAATGCTGACCCTCGCCTGAGTAAGAGAGAGTTTCTCCTACTTTACTGCCTTCAAACTGGGACAACAGCTCCCCCCTGCCCTCACACTTGAAGTGAAGCATTGGCTTTTCCTAGGTGTTCAGCCTGCTGGCTTATGAACTGGAACTATACCATCAGTCCTCCTGGTTCTGACGGCAAAGCTGGGCTATGTGGTAAGGATGATGTCAGTGTGCAAAGGGAAGGAGAGAGCTGAGACCAGAAAAGGACCCACTGGAAGAGACAAGGAAAATACATCCCATGAAGTCCTGCTATACTTGCCAGCTACACATCCTGTGCTTGGTGTCTCTGTGTCCGTCAGCTAACCTCCAAACTCTGTCCCACTCCACACAACTTTTTAAATTGAAAATACTTATTTTGAATAGAAAATACATCCAAATATTTTAAACCCGGAATGTGCAAAAGGGTATATCAGTAATATTATATCCTTCTTTCTACCCCTCATGCCTAAATGCAAACAGCTATCAATTTCCTTCTCCATTGTGAGCACTACATAAGCTTATCTGTATATATGTATATCTCTACGCACAAATATTACTTTGGTGGATGTAAATGTTGCCATAATAGACTTATTCTTTTCTTTTTTGCACTTAGCTTTTTACTTTCAATTATAAATTGCAAAGTTGGTTCCATATTAGCATAGATCCCTTTCATTTTTAAATACATTGTATTCATTGTATGGATATTTAATATATTTAGTGTACATTCTCCTTATGAATATTTGTTTTAATCATTTTGCTACTATAAACAATGCTATTAAAAACTATATGTTTTATTTCATAAGGTTATGAGTCTGTTTCATTTCTACACTCCTAAAGGTAGAATTTCTGAGTCAAGGGCAAATGTACTTTAATTTTTTGGTTATTGCCAAGTTTCAATTAATAGAGGCACAATATTCACTTTCTCAATGATGCAGGAAACTACCTCCTTCCCAACAACTTTAAAGATGTGCGTTATTTATTATTTCATCTTCGCCTGTTTGTTAGTTTTTAAAAAACATGGCCATATTAGAGTTACATTTTGATTTCTCTAATTGTCAGTAAAGCTGAACATGTTTTTACAGTTTAAAGCACCATTTGTATTTTTTTCTGAAATGTTATTCATAAACTTGGCCCATTTTTCTCTTAGGTACTTCATTTTTATCTTACTGATTTGGGGGGCTTTTGTATATTAAAAAAAATTACTTTGTGGTAGAGAGAGCACTTTCTCTCTCTCTTTTTTTGTTTTGTTTTGGCTTTGTGAATTTTTTCAATGTAGAATTTTTTAAAAACATATTCTTTAGTGATTAGTGTTTTAGTTTTTACTTTTATGAAAAGTTCTTCCTTACAACAAGAATATATAGATTTTTAATCATTTAATTTTAATGTTTGCTTTGATTAACATGAAATTTATTTCAGTGGCAGTCTGGCTTTCTTATTCTTTTTGTTGGATGGTTGATTTTCTTTTATGATTTACAAGATGTCAGGTTGGCTGTAAAAGTTATTTATTTTTTTGGTTTATATATGTACATATAGAAAAATTTCCTCTGAATTCTACTTTAGCTGTATCCCATAGTACGTGTATCTCATGTATTATTTTCTTATCTCTATTTTTGTAGCTATTTGCCATTAACACAAAATTTATTTAAAAGTTTTAAATTTTCCAGATAGTTGGGTGTTTTTCTCTACTAGTTTTATAATTACTTTTTATTTCATTGTGAGCAGTGAAGAATTTCTAAACTATTTCTTTTTTCAAGAATTTGCTGAGGTTACTTTCTGGACTAATAAATGACCAGTGATTCATGGGCATTTAAAGTGATCTTTTTTTTCTCTGTTTTTAGGGTAGAAAGATAAATATATTTAAAGGATATCCATATTATTATGTTCTTTCAACCTTTTAAAATCCTTTTTTTCAAAATTTACTTGCTCTTTTGTGGTCTGAGAGAGGTGAAATGAAATTTTCTACAATTGTGCCTGTCTATCCAGGTATTTCCTGTGTATTCTCTTTATGAATGATAAAGCTGTCATTTGGTATGCAGTCACCAATAACTATTAGTTTTTCTTTGTAAATTGAATCTATTATTTTAAAATGTTCTTTTTTGATTCTTTAAAGTTTTGTTTTGTTTTGTTTTGTTTTACCTGGAATGTAATTTTGTCTGTTATTAAGATCATGACCAGTTTGCCTTGTATTTTTAAACTTTCTGAGTTAGTTTGTTTTAGATTTGTCTATTTACACAGCAAAATTGGTTTTTGCTTTGTGATCTGACTCTTTTTTTAAATTACGTTGCCCATCTATATCATGACAAATTTGTTTATTCTATAATCTATTTTCTGTTAAGTTTTGTGTTTTTCTTGATTTCTTGATTTTATAAAACGATTTCTATGATTGAATTTTCTTGAGATTTTTTTTGGATGTGGTGTGTGTGTTCTGCTAATTTGGAAAATTTATATTTTAGTTTGAGTGACTTTTATAAATGTAAAGATGACATTTAAATAGCTATGTAGATATTTAAATGTCTACAAAACAGAACAAAATTGGTATATTATGCTTTCTTTATGTTTTTCTCCCAACTTCCACCAATTTTAGTTGACATTATTTTCTCAATGTTTCGCTTAGAGTTACTAAATATACTCATAACTCAATTACTTGATATATCATGTTTAAATGCTATTTTCTCTTTTCTTCCACAGCTGCAATGCTATGCCTCTTCTTTCTGCCTTTCTCTTCAAATTTTTGTTAGGGATTTTATTTCAATATTGTTAGAGTTTTAATTTACATTCTATTCTGAATGATTATTTGCTTTTCTTTTCATCTTAGTCCCATAATCCTATCATTCATTTTGTCATATTTTTTCTTTCCCATTTATCTCTAGTTGGCTAAAGTTTATCCTCTGGTAATTTTTTTTTTCCTCCCATTGAAGGTACCAATTAGTTGTAAATTGTATTATGTATGTCTTTCATATCTATTGTTTTCTCTTTTAATCTTTAAAACTCTGATTATTGCATTTCATTTTCTTTGTTTTCCTCATTTGCATTCTTCATATCCCTTACTATGTTTACAACAGTGTTTATTCTATGTGCTACTCCTAAGAATGGATTTTTTTCCCAATTGTTTCCAAGTCATGTTTCATTCCCTTATATCATCTCACTTATCTGTCCTGAGCCCTTGTGTCTCTGCTTTGTGCTTTTATATAATAAAAGTAATTGCTTCTTAAGGTTTCTGTTGAATGATTATGTGCTTGGTTAATTTTCCTCAGCCCCATGACAACATTTTGTTGGTGAGTATTCTTCATCTTCCATTTGTTTTTCCTATGCTTGTTCTTTTTTGAATACTACTTATTGTTAAAGTGAATCCTTCTGGGCCTCCTATTTGCCAGTGTTTCATGGTTGGGTTGGGGAAGAAGTGTAATACTCCAGGCTTGCAGGAATTCTCCTCATAAGATATTTTAAAGTGCGAATAATCTCTTCTAGTATGGACTTCTCCCCAGTTAACCAGGATTGGCAGCGAAAGGGCTGCTGGTTATTCAGAAGTCTTTCCTCTACCCTGCAAAATGGCTTGTCTGTATGATTCCTCCTTCTGGCCCATCTTCCTTTTTTCTACTTAGTAGCAGACTAAGTTGAGGAAAGCTTCTTCTTGCAGTCTGCTCTCATATTCCCATTGTTCCAAACAAAGAACTCTTGATTTGGTTCCCACCACTCCTGCTTCTATTGGATGCTTGTGCTCTCCCAGCTTTATCTGAGATCCACAGCTTTGGGAGCCCTCTCTGATCTTTCTCCAAGTCTGTTTGAACTTCATTTCCTTTCTTATACATATTCGATGCTCATTATTCACAGATTCTGTAGTTGCAAGTTTGCCTCTCACTAAAATTTATTTGTAATCCTGAAATCAATACTTATGGCACTTTTGTTGTCTTTTGTGGATATGCTCAGAGTGGTGAAAATTTTGAATTACCTAACACAGTCACTCTCAGATAAGGTTGAACAAGGCAATGTTCTGTGTTCCCATTTCAGCATCCATACTGCAAGCAAGTGTCCTTTTTATTGGTCTATTTAGTGTCATGTTTTTACATTTTTGCACTTGCTGTTGGTAACTTTACTGTTTAAAATGGCCCCTAAGCATAGTGCTAAAGTGTTGTCTACTGTTCTAAGTTCAAGAAGGCTATGATGTGCCTTATAGAGAAATTATATGTATTAGGTGAACTTTGATCAGGCATGAGTTATGGTGCTGTTGGCCATAAGTTCAATGTTGATGAATCAACACTACATATTAAATAAGGAATTTTTAAACAGAAACATGCATAAAACAAGGTTATTTATTGATCGATTGATGAAAGTGCTGTGAGCAGATACTTGCAGGACTCTAACCTGTATCTCCTCTGGAAACATGGTTCAATATTCACTAATTCAGTGTTCACAGCAACTTTAGAGAACATTACCGCAAATAGCAAGAACCAACTGTAAATTTAGGTTACCTATGTGTCCCAGTTACATCAAGGACAGAGTTTATGACTGTCTTTCTTGTATTTTTTATTGCTTCTTGTTTTGGAGTGATTTCTGAGGTAGAAGTGATTGCCAGATCTTACCATTTTAACACTGAGAATGTTCTCTTTTCATTAGTGCTTGTTTGAAGGTTTTATTTTGTTGAGCAAAGTCACCTTGATTCCATATTTTTAGGAAGTGGAATGTGCTGGGTAGGAAGCTGAAGTTCAGAGAGGAGACTGATGAAGATAATGAGGAGAAAAAGGGGGCAGCTGACTCAGGAGTTGAGTCACAAGTTCCAGCTGAATGCAAAGCCCACTGGGAAAGTCCCAGACCATGAGTATTTGCAGTCAGGTAGCTTAAATTCTGATCCTGATTCTGCCATTCATTACCTCTTTGAGACTGAATGGGTTACTGCTCTGGATGTCTGTTTCTTCTTTTGAAAATGTTGACCATATAGTGTAATTGTGAGATTATATATTAAAGATTATAGATATAAAGCATCCGGTACACAGTAGGCACTCAGCATTTATTAGTTCATACATCATTCACTCAGAAAGGAAGCTCATATTTGGGAAAGCTCATATGCCTGAATTTCTGATTTCTCTCAAAATCGGTTTATGATCTGTGCCAAGAAAAATCAGTCTGAAAGTCACACTTGCTTATTACCCAAGCTGCCATTATCCTGCTCGATCAGCCTCCTTTCACCAGGCTTGGCAATGAATAGCTCTTAGCTATTTTCCCAAATCAAATTCACTCTGAGTGAATGAAGATGTGACACCAACAACAATATTGTGGAAGACATGCTGAGACTTTGGGAGCATAGAGAAATTTCAGAGACCTCTATACCAAGACAACATCACATGTACAGCTTCACATGCTCCTGCTTAAAAGAGGATAGCATACATCAGGAAGCCACAATTATGGCACGTATATTCTTTAAAAATCAACCTAATTACCTTAGCATTATACCTGGTAGGTCTCAGATGGTGTGGCCCAGCCAGTTAGGCTCAAGGGTCTTCCCACGATGGTGAGAAAGTTGGTGAAAGGAAACAAGGGTCTCCTGACTGGATACCTGCTGCTATTTGCTCACCACACTGAATAGCAGAGCTGGTAAACCAGCCATACCCCAGAGGTGTCTGTGTCAGAGAACTGACGAGGGGAACCAAGACATGACAGAGCTGTCTCTGGAGGTGACTTGATTGTGTCCAGGCTGAGAGATTTTTGGTTACTCTTCTCTAACCAAAAATTGGGGTCACTGAATGGACAGAAAGAAACAGATAAAATATGAGGATTCAGTGGTATAATAAGAATTATAAGGGCTGGGGTCTGCCCTTGCCTCTCCCCACAGTAGAACCTGATGTGGTTGAGAGGGTGAGGGAACATTAAAAAAAAAAAGTCAGAACAACCCTTTGGCCTTATCACCCCAACAAACAACTGTAGCTGTTTGGTTTTCTATGTAACCTCATACTCAACATTCATCTTGCTGGCCTCCTCCCCACTGCCTCCTTGATAATAATGATTACTCTTCTGCACCTTCCATGAATGCTCCAGGAATTACATAGGGCACTTTCCATAACTAGTCAGTCAGGGAGGTTGCAAACCTGTAAAGCGGCACTGTATTCAATTCACTTACAGATGATGTAACTGAAGCTAGGAAATGATAACTTCCCCAAGGTCACATAGCTGGCAATGGCAAAGCTGGAGCTCAAATCTAAGTCTGTCTTCCTGTCTATTCCACATGCCAGGCTGCAGTGAGACTCTGCAAACATGAGCCTTGGCCAGGAAGTGTTTTAAGAGCCTTTATTCCTGATGGGCTAGAGTGGTGCTCCTCACCCTGGCTGCATATGGATTCACATGGACATCACATTGCTCAATGATGATGTCTTCCTGGAGGGAGATCTGACTGGTTTCACTTTAAAACCTTCATCTTATTTTGAAGATTAGGCTCCTCCTTGTCTGTACAGAGTGTAGGTATAGATACTATCTGGAAATTTGAAGCAAAATGAAGTATTTCAATTTTGAAATGAAATATGAAGTATTTCAAATTTTAAAGTACAGAAGACTACATTGCCCTCCAAACTCTGTAATGATGTTTGGGGTTGCAAAAACACCAAGCTAACTCAGTCAAGAAAGGGACATCATTGGAATGATCTTGGGCTCTTTCATGAAATCAAAAGAGAGGCTCTGAGCCTTAGGAAGGGATTGCATCTCTCTGGAGAAGCTTGAATATGCCCGCTAGCTTGCTCTTTCTCTCTCTCCGCTCTTTCTCTCTCTCCCCCTCCCTCCCTCCGTCTCTCTCTCTCTCTCTCTCTCTGTATGAATATTAACAGGCCTACTTTATAGAGGTGTTGTGAGAATTAGATGAAATAATACACAGAAAATATGCTTAGCTCCAGACTTGACAAATATAAATATTCAATGATTGGCAGATATCACTACTGTGTGTATATATATACACACACACACACACATATATATATGTGTGTGTGTGTGT
>NW_011888825.1:5556926-5573836 GCF_000151845.1 Pteropus vampyrus | reverse complement strand
CCCAGACCAGAGGCACAAATGTTACCTAGGCACTTGTTACAGATGTTAGTCTCAAACTCGGACCCAGAATGAGAAACTGGAGTAGGGGCCAACAATATGTCTTTGAACAAGCTTTCTTGGTGATTCTGGTGCTCAGTAAAGATAAAATACCACTGCCGTGGACCACATTTCTCTGTTTTTTTTACATTATCAAAAATAGCCAATCATAAGACCCATCTTTTATATGCTATGGTTTTGTCCATGAAGAGAAGTCTTAATTGACTTTTATTTGTCCTTAAATTAAAATATACTTAGAAGGAACCCATTGATGGAGCTTGAATCAACACACAAATCCTGGGACATAAAATATAATGGAGGGTAGAAGTAGATGGAGAAGACAAGTACTCCAATTACAACAAGATAAATAGTGGAGAAAGGGGAAATACTTAGGGAAAAGATGCTGAACAAGCAGTCTAATAATAAGAATAGATATGGCAGCAGTAATAAGATTAGGAGCAGTAGTGATATCTGCCAATCATTGAATATTTATATTTGTCGAGTCTGGAGCTAAGCATATTTTCTGTGTATTATTTCATCTAATTCTCACAACACCTCTATAAAGTAGGCCTGTTAATATTCATATTTCACAGATCTGGAACTGTTTAAAGAACTTGTTTGAACTGACATATCTCACTAGTGGAATAGGTTGCATGCACTCTGAGACTCAGCCACTATAGTATTCTAAAGCTAGAAGTTGCCCACTGTTAAGGGCAAAATGCCTTTGTAAATGGAATCGTTTGAGACTGGACAAGATAATACTTGAAATCCCATCTATCTCCAAGATAAGAGATTGTCTTCTGCCATTTAGTGTTTAAAAATACGACCAATGCTTTCTGTACTACAGAGCAAAATAAAAAAGGTGTTGGAGTTGTGGGATTCAAGTGCAAGTTTGTTTTTGAGACTCTAGAGTATTTGAAATTTACTTTGGCTGGGATCAAGTCCAGCTGGACATAGAAGATTAAAGGCATTTTAACTACTCCTATAAATGGAGGTCATAAATGGAGAGCGAATGTGGACTGGAGAGAAAATGTTCTAGAGACTTAACCAATGGGGCTCCAAATGGGAGGCTTGATTTGGAATCACAGCCATATCCCACTTGGTTCCCCTACCTATGTCCCTCTGGAGCTTTAAGGCATGTATAACAAGAGTCTGAGATCTTGTGTCACAGTGTGAAGGAGAAGCCATTCCAGGAGAAACTATGGGCTTGAGTTTGCATTGTCCTGCTTAGCTGGCAAATTTGAACAAATTTATTCTTTTTTAAAGATTGAGTCATTTTGTTTATCCATCCAAGTCTTCCCCTTTCTAGCCTTAGACACTTCCTTGATCATCTAAAACTCCCTATTTATTTTCTTAGAACTTCACAGAACAGCTTCCCTCTCCCCCAGCCCAGATCATCCATGAAACTCTCACTCTTCTACCACACCTCCTTTTACCACTCAGCCAACACCCTTGCCTTCAGGTTCCCTTTTTTCCTGCTTTCCCATTTCTCTCTCCTTTTTCAGAATAAGCTTGGTTTCTGAGCCTTTCTCTGCTTTTCTCTCCTCTCCTGCTCTCCTTTCCTTTTCTATTTTCTCATATTGTAGGCAGGCGTAGTAAGAATTTTCTTTTCCTTTTTTATTTTTTCATAGCACTGATTTGAATACTCAAGAGCTTTTATTTACTAAGGAAAGACAAAGGCTAATATCTTGTCTGGCATGTCCAGGAATGACTGATACAATGGGGAGCTTTTAATCACAGTCCCCACAGGGTACCTTCTGATGTTTTAATGGTCAAGACCAAACTTAATTCAAATCCAGCAGGCATTATTAGAAGTCATGTTGGCTAGCATGTCTTTATTGCTCTCATTTTTAATTATGAAGTGTAATAAGGTCACATTTCTGGAAATAGAACTCAGTAAGATACATTGGTTTAATTTGTAAAAGTAATCTCCTTTCATAGACAATGTTTCATTCCACTTCAGCTAAAATCCACATCAATAGCAGAAAAATGTAACAGGCTTCAATTAGCCTCAATAATGCTCTGCACAATGATGAAAAGGAAAAAAGAGAAATTGGCATTTCACATCTTCATCATTTAAGGACTTTGATGATACAAAATAGATTGGCTCTATTTATTTCCCTGTTGCAGTTCATGTCTTCTCGAAAGGTTGTAATATAATAAAGTGATTTTAATAAAACGAAGGTGAAAAGGATTCCTTGGAACTGAGTCAAGAAGCTTTTGACTAGGTAGCAGAGAAGATCCAGGAGATCTTTTGCAAACTGGAGGCTGGTATTGATCTGTGCTTGGGTGGGCGTGGCTTGATGTCATGAGCAAAGCTCCAAATGGTATCTAGAAGAATTCTTAGCTTTAGGGAGATGATAATGGAATATTCCAGTGTTGAAAACATTACTTGTAAGCTGTTCAGACTCAGTTTTCAGTTGAGTATGGAAATAGTGCAGTTTTTTTAAAGCCCTACTTAAAAAAAAAATAAATAAAAAAGCAGTGTGGAATTTATAGTTCAATAGTCTATGTGATTCAGGAAGGGAAAAGATATACGAAGGAGATGCATGGTCTAGTAGATATACATCCCAAATATATGAGCTATGTCTCTTCTCAGTACCATGCTATTGATCTATGGCATAGGAAAACAGAGCTAGGTCACAATAGTAGTTTTATTCTCATTTCCACATTAGTTCAATAGTATTTATAATGAATGAACCCTGGTTATAAATTAGATACAGATCCATAGCTTTTAATAATTGACAAAATGCTGCCATATATACAATGCTATTTGATCCTTGCAAAAATTGTTTGTGGGAGAGTACAGAAATTATTCCCATTTTATAGACGACAAACATTGACTCAGATCAAGGGTGATATCTAAGTTGACACGGATAGTTGTGACAGAGCCAAGACTATAACATAGATTTCCTGATGTATAGTCATTGACTGCAATTGAATTCCAATTCAGTTAAACATTTATTGACCTCACTATTTACCAAGCTTTAGATATATAATATAAATAAGTTCCAGGCTTTTAAATACAGGCTTTTTTTTTTTTTTTGGCGGAGAGTTGGGGGGACAAGATACTTCACATAAGAAATTGAACCATATAACATTGCAATTTTTGTAGGTCAAAAATGTTGAATATCAGTGATTTCATTTGATTTAGTCTAATAATATTTAAGTATGATAGAGGAATATGGATGCATTCTTTTTTTTCTTGTATTTCTTGCATTTGTTCTGCATTTACCCATTTTTCTCCTCTACTTCTTGAAGCATTGGCTTTGTCAGAGGAGACTAAATGTCACATCAATTTAATTCACAAGAGCACACATGTGCACACAGGATGATATCTCAAACAATTGGCACAGACTTCTCTCTTGCCCAACCAACACTCAAGTTTATGTTTTATGTAGCTTTCCTCTACTGAGCCTGTAAATACACAGAACCAATGATGAATAACCAAATTAATACAGTTTCTGAGGTTATACGTTACAAGCTGGACTGCCACAGGCCTAGGATACAGTACTCTAAGGTGTCAAGACTATAGAAGTTGTGACAGATAAAGACTTAAGAAAGACCATTAATTTTGCAACCTACAAATCATCGGTGACCTCTGGAGCTGTTACAGTGGTGTGAACAAGACGATACTTGACTGCAAAGAGTAACAGTGATGAATGAGAAAAAGAGAATATCAAGCATTGACTCAAAAATCTTAGTGGTTGACAAGAGAAGTCATAGCAAGAAGATGTCCTTCAGTAGGTGAATGTATAAATAACTGTGGTGCATCCTGACACTGGAATATTATCCAGTGCTAAAAATAAATGAGCTACAAGCTAAGAAAAGATATGAAAAAACTTAAATGCATATCACTAAGTGAAAGAAACCAGACTGAAAAGGCTACACATTATATATTCCAAATATATGAAATTCTGGAAAATTCAAAATTATGGAGATAGTAAAAAGATTAATAGTTTTTAGGGGGTAAAAGAAAGGGAGAGTTGAATAGCCAGAGTACAGAGGATTTTTAGGAAAGCGAAATTATTTTGTATGATACCATAATGGTGGATACATATTATTATGCATTTGTCCAAACTATAAAAAGTACAACTCCGAGAGTGATCCTTAATGTAAACTATGGATTCTGGGTGATATGATGCGTCAATGTAGGGTCATCAGTTGTAACAAGTGTACCAGTCTGGTGAGAAATGCTGATAGTGGGAGTGGCTGTGCATGAGTGAGAGAAAGGAATATATGGGAAATCTCTGTGCCTTCCCCTCAATTTTGTGGTGAACTTAAAACTGCTCTAAATAATCAAGTATATGAAAGAGAGAGAGAGAGAGAGACAGAGAGAGAGAGACAGAGAGAGAGAGACGAGACAGAGACAGAAACAGAGACAGACAGAGACGCAGAGATTTGAGAGGTTTCGAGAGAGATCCACTTACCTAGGGAGAAGGAGCCTCTATTATTGAGGCAAGAGATAAAAGAGGGAGGTTATTAAGATAAATAATACTAGCTCTTATAACATATACTGCTAAGTCTCAGTGGCTTAACAAAATAAAGGCTTATTTTTTACTCACTCAAAGACATTCCTACATGGGCAGCTGTCTTGAGCAGCTTGCCTGGGTGATTCTCCTTACATCTTATCACCCCACTGTTCTCTGGGACCTCAGAGTCCTCCAGTGGATCTCCTGTATCTAGGCAATGTGAGGTCATGTAAGCTGAGAGAGTACCTAGAGCAGATGGCAAACTAACGCTCATGAGCCAAATCCAGCTCACTGTCAGTTTTTGAATGGCCTGAAAGATGAAGATGATTTTCAGTTTTCAGTGGTTGAATCAAAAAAATCAAAAGACAAATGATAGTTCATGACATATGAAAATTATATGAACTTTAAATTTCAGTGTCCATGAGTAAAGTTTTATTGGGACACAGCCAAGTTCATATATTTGTAAATTTTTTGTGGCTGCTTTTTTGCTAAAATGGCAGAGTTGAGTAGTTGCAATAGAGACTGTGTAGCCTAAAAAACCTAAAAGCCCTTTACAAAAATATTTTCCAAATCCTGACCTCGAAGACTGAGCACCCCATATTTAACCACCTCATCTCAGAAAGTCACACCTCATTCACCCACATTGTATTGGCAAGAACTAGCCATATGGATCCACTCAGATGCAAAGAGACTGGAAAATGGACTCCCTAGCTGGGTAGCTACTTCTCTGCATCAATTCTGCCCTTTCACACTAGGGAGCACAAATCTTTGTGTTTGTTCAGGTCACTACGTCTGCAGCAGGAGGATTATGTCGTATATTAGACAGGAAATAGATTTAAATGCCCCTTAGATATTTCTGCTCTCCAAAATCCATTTTCAACTGTGCCACCAGAGGAGGGGTGTGTGGTGTGTGTGGGGTGTGTGTGTGTGTGTGTGTGTGTGTGTGTGTGTATAGAGGGTATAAGAATTCTTTCTTTCTGCCCTTTGATGTATTGCTCTTGCCCTTTCTGGCTAGTTCAAGTTGGCTTTCCTCAGTCTATCTCTCCTGCCCCTTCATGCCTCTTCTCTTTATCGTGAGAAGTAACTCAGTTATGCTTGAGCTCCCAGACCTAAATTACATACCCACACTCAGCACACTAATGGCCATCCTTTATAAATAGAATCTATTGGTCTTAAAAAGGACATAGCCATCAAAACTCATCAAAATATTTCTTCCAAACATGTGAAGCAACTCTCCACATGAGAAAGATGGGTTAAGTGATGAAGTTTCTCTATCCCCTTATCATTAAAAAAAAATTTAGATAAAATGTAACATTTAATTTAACCATATATGTACAGGTATTTATTTTAGGGACTCTTGGTGCCAAGGAGTGGCTTACCAGTGATTCACTATTCCTCCATCATCCACCACCTATAGCTACCTAAAGAAATATAAAATCTAGGTAAAAATGCATCTGCAGTGAAAACCCAGCCCACAGATTCTTTTCTTGCAATGTCTTGCCTTGGATTGCTATCTCCCAAACCACTGCTCTACAGGAATTCTGGAGTTTCCACCATGATACAAAATTAGTTAAAATTGTCCCTGATCTCAAAGGGTTCATGGCCAGTGGAAAGACAGGCTTTCATACATCTACAGATAAAAGAAAGTAGACTAAAACAAGTACTCAAATTGAAATCCAAACAAAGTACTCTGAGCAAACACAGGAGTGGAGTGATTAATTGTGGCAAATGTTAACCAAGAATAATGATTTTAAGTGTCAGGAATAGAAAGACTTTCTCCATCACGCTTGCAATGCTAATCCCAATTCATTCATCATTAAAACCTCACCTTGCCTGGACGTTTATCTTGAATGAAAACCCAGGTTTATTCGGGAAAATCAGTCAATTCCATTTATCCTTTGCAAATGCTCAGAAAGGATAACCGCTGTTTGCTATATTTCATACTTGTCCACTCACATGGTAAACCAGAATTTTGCCAGATGACCTCTTAAATTGAAGTAATTTTTAATTCAATATAAAATGGAGGCTTAGAAAGAAGCAGTGCTATAGCTCCATCATATATTCTAGTACATGCACACTTTCTTGTCTCTGGTCTGGTATTCTAATGAAACTAATATTGGTCATTTTCCCTCTGAAGCACATCATGAGTAAATATGAAGATGAGAAGATGATGGGCATGGGTTCCTTTCCCTCCAGAAAAAAAGGTCAATATTTAACTAAGCACTGATGAAGTAAGGCTGAGGATGATGTACGAGGAGAATGGCACAGATCAATGTACATACTATGAAAGCATGGAAAACAGAGAAATGCCTTGTAATTGAAAGATTGGGGACAACTCAGTCCTTCAGAAGAAATGCTGCTCCTTCTTGTCCAAACATTTCTTTCCACCTCTTCATGACATCAAGTCCTCCTGTTTTTCTAATGACTTAATTATCCCTCTCTACTCATCTTTTCTCACTGTTAAGCACGTGGAGGTGTTCTCCATTGTGAAGAGAAAATCTACACCAGATTTAATAGTCTCCTCTGGCTAATTATTCTTCTCTTTCCCCACTCAACATCTCAAGGTAAGCCTACCATGATGCCCCTCATCAGGGCTGACATCCAACTATCAGTATTGCTTCATAGAAATCTAGGCATCTTCTCTCCATCTGCATTTAGCTTGCATTCGTATCCCGTATTACTGTTTGTGGATAATGCTACTCGGTGTTAATATGTATCTCTTCTTCTTGTGCAAATTTTATAGGATCTCTGTGATTCGGATGAAGTTTCAGCTAGAAACCTTAACCCAAAGGTTGGCAAAACTACAGCCATTGGGCAAAACTGGCCCTCTACCTGTTTTTGTAAATATAGTTGTATTGGATCACAGCCATGACATTTATTTATGTATTATTTGAGACTGCTTTTATGCAACAATGGCACAGTTGACTAGACATAACAGAGATCATAAAGTCTTAACCGCCTAAAATATTCACTATCTGGTTCTTCATAGAAAAAGCTTGCCAACCTCAGACTTAACCTTTCTCATAGTGAGTATTGTAGGGTCTATGTGATCCTTGGTTCTATTTTCCTTTGATAATTGATGCCAGACTTTGGGAAAGCCATGTCCTCTTTTGAGAAGAAATTTTGGTTAAAAAAGTTGGAAGAATCCTGATACAAGGAGAAACTTTTGTACTTCAATTAATCTGCAAACCAGGGCAGCTACTGTGCCCACAAAAGATCCAATTATGAAAAAAATATGACTGAAATCAAATACTTCTTACTTCCTCAAGAAGTATTTGTTCTTCTCTTTTGAAACAACTCTCAGTCCTTGTTATGAGCTTGAGATTGTATTAGATAATGGAATAACTCTGAGGGCTGCTGCCTTTTTCATGGGCTATGAGTTGTTCTGATGAAGGCAGGGTGCACCAAAAATGTTCAGAATTGATAAGAATTACGTGAGTAACACTGAAGTAACATACACACACACACACACACACACACACACAGAGAGAGAGAGAGAGAGAGAGAGAGAGAGAGAAAGTGTTTGCCTCTGAAGAGTGTGACAGGGTAAGGTGAAAGACTACTGCCTATTATGAGGGCTTTTGTTCTATTAGATTTTTTTTTTCCTCATGTGCATGTGTTACTTTGAGAAAGTCTTTGGGCAAATCACTTTAATTCTCAGTTTCTCTATATTAGTAATAGAAAATAAAATTTTCTCACCCATCTTCCTAGAAACTAAAAGAAATGTATGTGAAAGTATTTGAAAATCCTAAAAACATACTTACCAGCCATAAATGATATGATGTTTAAATCAGTCTTTCTGAACACCAGCCTCTCCCTATGAAACCAACACATAGTCTTTAACTCTCAGCTTTCCAATGCCCTCTGAGAAAGAGCATTGAATCACTTCTTTAGCGATAGAGGTGCTATTCATACATCTAATGCCATTTTCAAAAATGACTCTTATTAAACAGTTCTTATTAATCTTGCTTCCCAAAAGGAAGCATATGCTACTCAGCATTCTTTTATGACAGTAAATCCTTTGCCTTTCCAGAGCTTCTCTTTCTTCTGTGTGAGAATAGGTGGGGCAGAATTTTTTTACTCCTCTCTTTATTAAGTATTGGAGGACAGAGTCATCACCAGAACTAACATTTCCAAATTCCCTTCTCCCCAAGATTCTTACTCCTTGTGCAAAAAGATATATCTACTTGCATTTTGCTAAATGCATTCTTTCTACATAAGAATTCTCCCTTTCCTCTAATCTGATTTCAAAAGTAATATTTCATTTTTGACTGTAGTGTATAAATATCTTGTTTTATATGAGCTTCAAATAATACAGATTATAGAAAGAAAATCCCGGAAGATCCTTTTCATTCCTGCTCTCCTCCCAGTCTTCTTCTTGGAAGTCATTTCTGCCAATAAGTTGAACCATCTTCTTTCAGTCCCTTTCTTATGCATACATATCCACATGTGTATCGATATATTATGCCTTTAAAAAACACAGTTGGGGGCATACTATGCATATTGCTTGATAGTTTACTTTGTTCATTGGAAAATTTGTATTCGTTATTTTCCCACATCAGTACATTCTTTTTGACAGCTACATAATATTTTATAGTAAGGATATAGCAAACTCTATTTCAAAACTCCCATATTAATGGACATTTAGTCATTGTCTATTTTATGCTAATCTCAACAATTCTGCAATAAATGTTCTTGTACTGAAAGATTTCTTAAGCATAAATTTCTACCTTATTTTCAGTTTTGATAGATACTGTCAACTTGTCTTCAAAGAGCTTCATCAATTCATAGCTCATGTAACAGTTGAGGAGACTCTGAATCCTTCAATAACCATCATTACTGGTTTTATCAAATGTAAATATGTCTGCCAACCTGACAATTTTTTTTGGTATTTTCAGAACTTTTAATGATCTTCACTCTAAATTTCATTTCTATAGCATGGATAATGCAGCCAGACTCCTTCAGTTTATACCACAAGCTCTGCCACTTATTAGATGCATGAACTTGGATAAGTTGCTTCATCTTTCTGTGGCTTATTTTTCTCCTCTGTGAAATAGTAACAATAATGATACCTAACTCCTAGGGCTGTTGTGAGGATAAAATGAGTTACTCTGTGTAATGTAGTAGCATACTGCATATTGTAAAGATATATAACTATCTGCCTTATTACTATTATTATATTTATTTTATTGTATTGTATATAACAAAACAAATGATTTTGCCATATTGTTTTCTATTTGGCCACTTTATTGAATTACCTTTTTATTTATAACTTTTAATGATTTCCCTTAGTTTTTTTTCATTGATGATTGTGAAAATTAGTCATTCAGTGCTTTCCTTTGCAGTGGTTAATACTCTTCTTTTTCTTGCCTTATAGCACTTTTTAATATTTCCAGTGACAATTATAATAGAGATTCTTGTTCCTTATTAGTAAGACTGCCTCTAATCTTTCCCAATTACATGGGACTTTTACTGTAGTATTTGGCAAATACCCTTTTAGAGAGTGAGGGTGTTTCGTTCTAATAAAGGAATATTATTAAAGTTTTTCAATGAAGAAAGAATGCTCTCTTTAGCATCTTTCAAGATGTGTATATATATACACATAATTTTTTTTCTTTTAACCAGCCTATGTGATGAATTATATTAGTGGATTGTCCAATAGTAAATAAAATAAATCATTTTGACATTCTATTATTAAACTGTAGAATTTGATATGCTAATATATTACTTAGAACATTTACATCTATGTATGTGAGATAGGCCAACTTTTTTTTTGCAAGCACTATCTTTGCAGATTGAGTTGAGAAATTTCATATCTTTCGTTATGCTATAGATTAAGTTAAATGACACAAAGATTCTTTTCTTTGAACGCATGGTAGAATTTGCCTATCAATCCTTGGGCCAAAGTTTTAGTGGTAATCTTTGATTACCTTCTCAGATTTGTATGGTTATTAGTATATTCAGGTTTGGTTCTCATTCTTAAGTAATTTCTATTTTCCCTATAAATCATTCATTTCATCTAGCTTTTCAAGTTTGTTGACATAAAATAGTACAAAATATTCTCATAATTTAAAAGCCTACTCTACAATTATCATCATATCACTCTTCTTGCTTTTGATATTGCTTACTTTTGTATGCTTTTTTTTTTCCTAAGTCAGACCTACCAAAAATTTATCTAGTTCATTAGTCTTTATGAAGAATGGACTTTGGTTTTATAGATCAACTATAACTTTTTTTGTGTGTGGCTGTTTTCTATATCATTAATTCCTACTGCTACCCTTATAGTTTCTTCTATTTACTTTCTTTGGGTTTATTTTATTATTTTGTTCATCATTTTTTTTTGATATGGAGAGTTGGATATATAAAGATTAGAAAACATTATAGACACTGTGATAGGAGTCTATACTTAGCACAGTGAGGACACAAAATAGTAAGGGATTGATTTTATAAAAATGGCTAGAAAAGGGTGTAGCTTCATAATTGAAATATAAATGAATGGTGAGAAAAGGTGCTTATCTAGTCATACTTGTAAGTGGTTATTCACAGTGAAATATTTATGAAAAAAATTCATACTCATACATCCATAGAACCTGTTACAGTGATGGTCTCTAAGGAAGGTAAGTGAAGGCCTTTGGCATGTGCCCCTTCATGCTGTTTTACCACATTCATTTATTATCTATTCAATAAATAAGTTTATAAAATGTGCTAAGTAATGAAATATAGTCAAAGCATTCTATTGAAAACGAAAACTCCTGGAACTGGAAGACCTCTCTGAGATAAACTGGTTTAAACTTCCTTAATTTAATTTAAAGATATTTTTAAACATTGAGAAGGCACTCTCAGAGGCACACAAGTACAGGTCTGATATCTCTATTAGAAGCCAGACTTCATGACTGCATAAAACCTGCTGTCTGGTCTGCTAATGTGGCAGTGGCTGCAGGCAGCAGCCCAGGACTCCAAGACTCAGCAAATCTGGGGCAGGGAGAAGGCACTCACTGGATCCAGCCATGGCAGTGACAGAGGAGAGAATGAGAAGTTTCCTGTCTGAGGCAGGTTTTTGCTTTTGTTTCAAGACCCCTTATCTCTGTCAGGTTGTGTCTGCCTCCACTCACCTAACAGCTTGCCTGGTTCTGTTTTTTTGCTTCTGAATAGGCTCCAGCCCCAGACAGTGTCACTGTCTGCCCTGCTGTTGACCTGCAACATCTCTTTATTTTCCAAGCACTCCACCTCTGTCCCCAAGTTCAGCCACTTTACTGCTTCTCCCACCAGGGAACAGAAGGTCCTTGTAAATGAAGGTTGTAAATAATGACAAGGTCAAAAATAGGTATTAAAAATTGAGTAGAACAGACATGGAAAATGGAATTAGCTAGATGGATGAAGGCAATAAGTGAATATTTCTCTGGATGAGGTGGAAGATCACAAGAGAGGGAGCAGGACAGAAGGTTATGTTTGGAAAAGAAAAGCACCGAATTCAAGAACTATGAAGAAAGAGGGAAGGAATAAAAATGTACTTATTGAGTTCTTTCTGTGTTCCAGGAGGTCTATAGATATGATCTCTTAATTCTCTGTTTCCCACATTTTACAGGTGAGGACTCTGACACTTATGGGAATTCCACATTTTTCCAATGATCCAAATCTGGCAAGTGGAGAGGCATGGAGTTAGAGGTAGATGATAGAGAAATGAATATTGGCCTGACATGTGACTAGAGAGATAGAAACTTGATGCCCCCTTCAATTCTCACCGATTTAGAGGAAGTAGAAAGTAAGGTACTAGTTGGAGAAAGCAAAAGCCTCATCTACAGGATCGTTTGTGCCAAACCAGCTGCATATTCCGTTCATCAGCAAGGCTTGTCAACTCTACTTCCAAATTAAATCTTGAATCTCCTCTTTCTTTAACTCTATTGGCATTGCCTGAACCCAAGCTAGCATCCTGGAATGAACCACTATTTATCCTCACTTAAACTACCATGTTAACTTCCTTCTGAACTTTTCTGCCTTTGATCTATTTTCTATAAATCAAATGGAATAATATTCATAATATACATATCTGATCATGTCTTACCACCTGTTGAAACTTTCCAATAACGTCTCATGGCCCTTCAGATAACATTCATTATCCTCAATTGAACTATAAGACATTGAATAACTATCCCCTGCAAACTCCAGAGGTTTGTCTTAAGCCACTTTCTTGTTTGCTTATATGCTGTAGTAGTATTGGGCTTTTTTGTTTCTCAAATTCAGCAAACTTCTTTCAGTTTGAGGATTGTGAACACTATCCTTTCTCCACTTTGCATTTATTTCTCTATTTTCCTCTTTTTATTTTTGGCTCAATTTTTCCATCCTTTATGTCTCAGATGCAATGGAAGCTTCACGGGGCTGTCCTTGCTCATGTTATATGAAATGAGTCTAGGTTTGATCCTCCTCCCTGCTTACAGCTAATTAGTGAAATAATGTATTTAAATCCATATCCAGCACTACAGTGAGAGTGCCATGAGAGGAGAGATTGTTTTATTGTTTACTCAGTTTGTAGTTGATGCTCATTTTGAATGAATGAATGAGTAAATGAGCAAGTGAATGAAATACTAAATGAATTTAAAAATGGGTCATGAAAGCAAATCATAAGTATGGTCTTGTATTACTTAACAAGACACATGTGTGAAGAATGAAAAGGTCCCTTGTACAAACTCCTTCCTGTCACTTACCATAATTTCAAGCTTATGGTATAGTTCACCCCACATGCCACCCTGATGGGGTTAGGCTATGACCTTCTTCCACTTTTGATCGGTGAAGAGATTTGACTAGTTGCCTTTACTTTTTGCATCATGTTTTCTTCTCCAGTGTGTCTGTGCCCTTGCTCTTCCATTTTCTTTACTTTGGCTTGGCATTTTAGGTGCTGCTGGCAGGCTCTTTTCTACTTCCTGTATACTAAACATCATACATAAAGGTTTCTGTTGAAAAAATTTAAAAGAAACTTAAAGAAATATGTGAGGGCAGAACAAAGTCCCTCTGCTTTTTGGAATTCCCATTAAGCTGCCTTGGGATGGTATCCTCATTTCTCTCTGCACTGCTCCAATGCTCCACAAACCACCCACCCCCTACCCCCGCACTGTTGCACAGAACCAGCAAAGAGGTTGCCAGGCTCAGCAAGGGCACTGGGCTCTGCTGGAGGGATCTGGTTTTTTTCCATGTAGTGAGTCAATCTGGGCAGACAAATCCTGCTGAAAGGAATTATAAATCGGGGATTGTGACTTCTCCTGCTGAGAAGCACTAACAGTTTATAAGAGAGAAAAATTGATAAACCCCTGGGTATCATTTTTTTGTTTTCATTTTACTCTGGGGCCAGCTGTGAAAGGGAAATGACTGTAAACAGCCTATTAGTAAAACTGCTTTAGTAAAATTACCGCAAAGGAAAGTCATAAGCAATTGTTACGTCAGCCAGGGCTTCCCACCTCGTTTTAAAAGGCAAAAGAAGTGAAATTAAGCCCTGAGGTGCATCTATCCTGCCAAAAAAAAAAAAAAAGCCAAAAAAGAAAAAAAAACTTGTTTGTGAGTGGAGATGAATCCTTATGGCACCAGAATGTGGTAACACATCCAGCCTCCCTCATTTTCTCTGGAATGGGACCTCTTCATCACTATGCTGACATTTCCCTTGTTTCACATCTTTCTATTGAAAATTTATTATGGTCAAAGCCTACAGGATAAAGGAAATTGTGCCCAAAGACATACAATATTAGGAAATGCATTGCAATGACACACCATCGGTCCAACCAACTCTTTTAGTGAAGCAGAAGAAAGTTCACTCTTTCCTGAGTTGTTAAGGGAAGACAACATGAAGGATGCAGCTTCTGAACTTGATCTTAAAATACAGAAGGAAGAAATGAAGGAAGGAAGGAAGGAGAAGGAAGATGATTCTTTAGAGAGGGGGCAGTAGGAATAGAGGCCGATCCTGATAGGGCTGGGAGTCAATCTAAGGTCAGCGTGTCTCTATTATATCAATATGCGAACATAATTACACATCAAATATGAAAGTCTAAAAAATTATAATTTAAGTGTCAGCTGGACTGGGTCTGAACTCTTAATATTATTCTTTGAATTCCATGGAGAATATGGTAGCCTTGGAGAATAGATCTGTGGTCTCAGAAAAGCAGCTTAGGTGCTCTTTGGCTGTCCCTCTTTTTAGACTGCATAAAATAAAGCTCCTTTTGCTGCCACCTTCCAGGCCTGGCTTCTCAGAAAGCATTCCAAACCTGAAGGCCCCATGGTCATCCTGGACCACTGGAGACCTCTGTGGGGCCAGTGGGAGGCCTTGGTCTTTGGCTGGATTTCAGACCCAACACCTCAGGTCTCAGGGAGCCTGGCATGACCTTTGTGGAAGGTTTGTTTATTAGCTGTTCTGTTAAATTTTCATTCATTGATTTAAATAAACAACTCGGATCTAACTGAAGGCTCTCCCCCAGCAACCTTAAATCAAGGAAGCTTCTGTTATATTTATTACTTTGCAAATTTGAATTAAAAGAAGGGGCTGCCAAGACCAAATTGCTTTATGGCTCAACTGCAGCCACATAGCAAGTTCAGCTAAAATTCAAATTTTGCACCCCAGATCCTGCCAGTGTTTTCATTCTGCAAGCCTTTTTATTGTTAGAGTTGCAGAAGGGCAGAAGAGAATGCCGGCATATACTAAGAATGACCATTTTGAATAAATGTTTCAGGTTGGCAGTGATGAGAACTGTGGGAAGCACACAGCCTCAGGAAATGGGAGAACTAGGTTCTAGTTAACACTTTGCCAGAACATAGCTCTGTGATATTGGGCAGTCACTTTACATCTCTGACTTTTAACTCCTTCTTTGGTAAAGTTTAGGGATGGTACAAGACAATCTTAATGTTCTTTTAGTTCTAAAATTCTGTGGCCGTGATTTGACTACTATGACACAGCTGGTGGTGGGAAGCCAGACATAAAATGGCTAGCCAGCAGTTGCAACTTTGGCATGTAAGTGAGAAGGTATTATCTCAGGGGTTACAGAAAGAGACAGCATTGCAGGGTTGTTTCCAATAAGCTAGGATCAACTGCCAGTCTACCATTTTGACCACCTGAATATACATGTATTGTTTTTCCTTTCCACACTACATCCTTCCCTCCTTTCTGGCAGTGGGCTGGGTTGCTTGGTGTCCCATCTTGCAACCAAGGTCTCTGATCTTTGATCATTGTCCTCTGTGTCACAACCTAGGTGGAATTTGGAGGAATCAATCTTCTTGGGTGCTGTGCAGCTTTTTAGCTTTCTTCCTGCTAGTGCAGGATTGAGGACCTGGGAGTTACTTAGAAGTTGAATGGTTACTGACTTCTGTAGCCAAGTTAGTAATTTCTCTGAATACAATTTCCTCAACATTTTGTAAATGTCCTGTTTATTTGCTTCCTATCTGTTCCACGTATAAGTAACTACTACCAAAGATCTTGTGCTGATACTATTTTAAGCCAGGTCTTTTATTTACTCGCCTCTGTGCTCTGCCCAACCCTCCTCTCAAGTTAACAATGGTGACCTTGAAGTTGTTTGAAGCAACAGGCTTTGGTGATAGTCCTGGATGATCTGACTATTCCCACCAGGTACATGTTGTCTGGTAGAGAACCGTTAACGGAAGATGTTTCAAAGGGGATTTGAAGACAAATTTTATCTCTTGCTAAGTCCAGCTCTTTGAGTCACTACTTAAAACTGCTTTAGCTCAGAGTTTAGGATAAATTTGTTTGTTTTGTTTTGTTTTGTTTTGTTTTCACCCGTGCAAGGCTCCATTTTACCAAACTCTCAATCAATTTAGATTAAAGACTATGGGCAGAAAATGTTTCTCCTAGAAAAGCTCAATTCCCTTCTATCTGACTTACAGCCTGACTAGTTGTGGGTTCACATTTATCTCTCTCTTGTGAGATGTTGTTGAGAATCACAAGAGGTAGCCAACACACCAACATTCTGTTTTCTATGATTTTCCCTAATTCTTCCTTTACCTCTGGAGTACAATATTCCCCTTCTCTTATTTTTATTCTATTTGAATAATGTCCAGGTCTCTTGTTTGTTTCCTTTCTTTCCACAGCATCTTTGATCTTACCTTGGTGGATGGTTACCAGCTCAGAAGCCAAGTAGCCAGATGGGGCTTGGTAATGCTCAGATACTGCAATGATGGCAGGGTATTTAAAAAAAAAATGCCAGTTTATTTTTTTTTCATACTATATATACATAGTTTTTTAACATTTTATTTTTTTATTTCTCCTCTCCCGCCTCCCTTCTGGTAACCACTAGTCCATTGTCCATGTCCATGAGTCTCTGTCCTCTTCATCGTTGCTTTTAGGTTTATATCCCACATATGTGATATCATGTGATTTTCAAACTTTTCTGTTTGGCTTATTTTGCTTAATAT
>NW_011888825.1:5553102-5556446 GCF_000151845.1 Pteropus vampyrus | reverse complement strand
TCTTCAGATCCTCTGCCCATTTTTGATTGGGTTGATTGTTTTTTTGATGTTAGTGGGTTGTATGAGTTCTTTGTATATTTTGGATATTAGGCCTTTATCAAAGATGTTGCTTGCAAATATACTTTCCCATTCAGATGATTGTCTCTTTGCTTTGTGAATGGTTTCTTTTGCTGAGCAGAAGCTTTTTAGTTTGATGTAGTCCCGCTCATTTATTTTAGCTTTTACTTCCCTTTTTTTTCAAGTCATATTCATAAAATCCTCTTTAAGCCCAAGGTTCTTAAGTTTAGTTTTTATGTTTTCTTCTATGCATTTTATTGTTTCAGGTCTTATATTCAGGTCCTTAATCCATTTTGAGTTAATTTTGGTGTGTGGTGATAGATAACAGTCTAGTTTCATTCTTTTGCAAGTGGATTTCCAGTTTTCCCAGCACTATTTATTGAAGAGGCTTTCTTTTCTCCACTGCATTTTCGTCAAAAATTATTTGCCCTATATATATGGGTTTACTTCTGGACTCTCGATTCTGTTCCAATTGTCTGTGTGTCTATTTTTCTGCCAATACCATGCTGTTTTGATTACTGTCACTTTGTAGTATAATTTGGAGTAGGGCAGAGTGATGCCTCCAGCCTCGTTTTTTTTTCTCATGATGGCTTTGGCAATTTGGGATCTTTTGTGCTTCTATATAAGTCTGATGATTTTTGTTCTATTTCTTTAGAAAATGCTGATGGGATTTTTATGGGGATTGCATTAAATCTGTATAATGTTTTAGGTAATATGATCATTTTAACTATGTTGATTCTTCCAATCCAAGAACGTGAAATATCTTTCCATGTCTTTGTATCTTCTTCAATTTCTTTTAATAGGGTCTTATAGTTTTCATTATATAGGTCCTTCATACGTTTCGTTAGATTTATTCTTAGGTATTTTATTCTTTTTGTTGCAATTGCAAAAGGAATTATTTTTCCAATTCTTTTTCTGACACTTTGTTATTAAAGTATAGAAACACTATGGATTTTTGAATATTGATTTTGTATCCAGAGACTTTACTGTATTTGCTTATTGTTTCTAGTAGTGTTCATGTGTAGTCTTTAGGGTTTTCTACATAGAGAATCATATTATCTGCAAATAGTGACAGTTTGACTTCTTTGTTTCCTATTTGGATGCTTTTATATCTTTCTCTTGCCTGGCTGCACTTGGTAGGACCTCCAATGTTATATTGAATAACAGTGGCGATAATGGACAGCCTTGCCTTGTTTCTGATCTTAGAGTTTTTTTTTTTTTTTATGATTAAGTATAATGTTGACTGAGGGCTTGTCATATATAGCCTTTATTATGTTAAGGTACTTTCCTTCTAGACCAATTTTGTTAAGTGTTTTGATCATAAATGGATGCTGTATCTTGTCGAAGGCTTTTTCTGCATCTATTGATATGATCGTATAATTTTTATTTTTTAATTTGTTTATGTGGTGTATCACATTAATTGATTTGCATATGTTGAACTATCCCTGTGCCCCTGGGATGAAGCCCACTCGATTATGGTGTATAATCTTTTTAATATGTTGCTGTATTCAGTTCACTAGTATCTTATTTAGGATTTTTGCATCTGTGTTCATGAAAGATATTGGTCTGTAGTTTTCTTTTTTTGTGTTATCTTTATCAGGTTTTGGTATCAAGATAATATTGGCCTCATAAAATGAGTTGGAAAGTATTGCTTCCTCTTCAATTTTTTGGAAGAGTTTGAGGAGACTAGGCATTAAATTTTCTTTGAATGTTTAGTATAATTCACTGGTGAAGCCAACTGGTCCTGGATTTTTACTTTTTGATAAGTTTTTAATAATTATTTCAATTTCCATACTGATCAATCTATTTAGCTTTTCCAGTTCTTCTTGATTCAGTCTAGGAAGGTTGTATCTTTCTAAGTACTTGTCCATTTCTTCTAGGTTATTAAATTTGGTGTTCTATACTTTTTCATACTATTCTTGTATGATCCTTTGTATTTCTGCAGTGTCTGTTGTAATTTCCCCTCTTTCATCTCTGATTTTGTTTATTTATGTCCTTTCTCTTTTTTCTTTAGTGAGTCTCGCCAGGGATTTGTCTATTTTATTAACCTTCTCAAAGGACCAGCTCTTTGTTGCATTTATTTTTTCTATTTTGCTGTTGTTGTTGTTGTTTTCAATTTCATTTATATCTGCTCTAATTTTGATTATTTCTTTCCTTCTGCTGACTTTAGGCTTCATTTGCTCTTCGTTTTCTAGTTTTTTTAGGATGAAGTGTTAGATTGTTTATTTGGGCTTGTTCTTGTTTTTGGAGGTAGGCCTGTAATGATATGAACTTACCTCTTATGACCGCTTTTACTGTGTTGCAAAAGTTTTGATATGTTGTACTATCATTATCATTTGTTTCTATGTATTTCTTGATCTCTCTTTTTATTTCTTCTCTGTCCCAGTTATTCTTCAGTAGTATGTTGTTTAATCTCCAATTATTTGTGGTTCTTTCTGCTTTCTTTTTACAGTTGATCTCTAGTTTTAAAGTATTATTATCAGAGAATCTGGTTGATATGATTTCAACCCTCTTATATTTGTTGAGGCTATCTCTGTGTCCCAGGATGTGGTCAGTCCTTGAGAATGTTCCATGTGCGCTAGAGAAGAATGTATAAGCAGCAGTTTGGGGATGGAAGGCTCTGTAAATGTCAATTATTTCCAGTTGGTCCAATGTATCATTTAAGGATGTTATTTCCTTATTTATTTTCTGTTTGGATGATCTGTCCATATCTGACAGTAGGGTATTTAGGTCCCCTACTATGGTAGTGTTTTGGTCTGTTTCTCCCTTTAGTTCTGCTAGTAATTGCTTTATACATTTCAGGGCTCCCTGATTGGGAGCATAGATATTAATACATGTTATGTCTTCTTGGTACATGATTCCCTTTATCATTATGAAGTGTCCCTCAGTTTCTTTCTTTATCTTTTTGATTTTGAAGTCTATTTCCTCTGATATTAGTACTGTTACTCCCACTTTTCTCTGAATGCCATTTGCTTGAAATATCATTTTCCACCCTTTCACTTTGAGTCTATATTTGTCTTTAGAACTGAGATGTGTCTCCTGGAGGCAGCGTATGCTTGGGTTTTTGATCCAATCTGCAACTCTGTACCTTTTTATTGGTGAGTTAAGTCTATTTACATTTAGGGTGATTATTTAAATATGAAGTCTTCTTATAGCCATTTTATCTTTTGCTTTCTGGTAGCTCGGTGTTTTCATTGCTTCCTTGTCCCTGTGTTTCTGTTTTCTTTATTTTGGTTGGGTTTTGTGTGTTTTCCCTCTGGTTCTTCTTGTTTTATGTTATATACTTC
>NW_011888825.1:5542812-5553052 GCF_000151845.1 Pteropus vampyrus | reverse complement strand
CATTGCTTCCTTGTCCCTGTGTTTCTGTTTTCTTTATTTTGGTTGGGTTTTGTGTGTTTTCCCTCTGGTTCTTCTTGTTTTATGTTATATACTTCAGTTCTAAATCTTTGGCCTGTGGTTACCATTACAAATATGAAAAGGATAGCTGTATATATACAGCCATCCCTTTTCTTATGTGTGTGCCTTATCTCCATTCCTCTTTGCAAATTTGGATCTTTGAATTCTCCCCTTTTCAGTCATTGTTGTCTCATTTTGTTCCTATGTATGCTGAACATTCATTACTATATTGCTATAGCAAATCTCTTCTTATTTTAAGCTTATAATGCCCTGTTTGTAGTAAAAGTTGTACTCCTCTGCTTTTATCAGCCTGGTAGTCACCTTACTCCTAATTATGCATTTTTTTAAAATCATTTGTTATAGGTGAGCTGACCTCTTTCAGTATTTCCTGTAATGCAGGCCTAGTAGTGGAGAATTCTGTCAGTTTTTGTATGTCTGGAAAGATCTTTATTTTTCCTTCATATCTAAAGAAGAGCTTAGCTAGATACATTATTCTTGGCTGGTAGTTCCTTACATTTAATAGTTTGAATATTTAATTCCACTCCTTTCTGGCTTATAAGGTCTGCACTGAGAAGCCCGATGATAATTTAATAGGTTTTTTTTTTGTTTTTTTTTTTTAGGTTATTGTCTTTTTTTCCCTGGCTGCCCTGAGAATTCTGTCTTTGTCATTGATTTTTGCTAATTTTAATACCATGTGTCTTGGTGAAGGCCTTTTTGGGTTGAGATAATTAGGTGTTCCATTGACTTCTTGAATTTCAAGCTCCAGCTCATTCCTTAGATTTGGGAAATTCTCATCAATGATTTGCCTGAAAATGCTTTCTAATCCCTGTTCCTTTTCCTGCCCTTCAAGAATTCCCATTATTATGTTTCCATTCCTGATGGTATCCGTTAGTTCTTGTATTTCTCTTTCCTTATTTTTCATTCTTCGGTTTCTCTTTCCTTCTGATTTATTTCTATATTTTGGTCTTCGCTATCACTGATCTTTTTTTCCATTTGGTCGACTCTATTTCCCAAGCTTGTTATTTCATTTTTCAAATCTTGCAGTGTGTACTTTATCTCCAAAAGGTCTATTCTATTCTTTTTGAGGGTTTCAATTTCCTTGCTAAAGAACTCATTCTGTTCATCTAGTTGTTTTTCAATTCCTGAAATTATTGATATGATTCATTTCGGATCTCGCTGAGATTTTTCAGAAGTGCTATCCTGAATTCTCTGTCATTAAGTCACATATTTCTATACCTGTAAGCTTACTTTCTGGAGAATTTTCTCTTTCTTTCTGAGATGCCTTGTCACCTTAGTTGTCTATGGTGTTTAATGGACTATTTCTCTACCTGGGCAGTAATGGAAGTGTGTTCTTTTTTTTTTTTTCCATAAAGATTTATTATATAATGGTCCCTAGCCTGTTGCAAATAAGGTGTTTTGTTTCTTTTGCTTTCCAGTAGGTGGTGTCTAAGGCTCCTGGATCTCCGCTTTATATAAAATGTTAATAATGTCTTTTTTTCCCTTATAGATGTTTAATCATGCTTGTTACCCTCAAACTCAGTTCCTGTCAGTGTTAGTGATAGCTTTGGTAGCATTTGGTCAGATTCCGCTGGGGCTCTGTGGCATTCCGTCTCGGAGGTTATGGGAGGAGGGGCCCTCTGGGTTGGGGGTTGGAGGCTGCGGCTCAGCCTCAGTTTTGCAACCATGTCTGGTAAAAATCAACTATTGTTTCTCTGCCATCCCCGCTTTTCTGCCATCTCTGTTTCTCTGCCTTCTGCCCTGATGATTGGGCACTGCCGCCGGCCACACGGAGCTCACAGCACTCTCACGCAGGGATATTCAGGGAACTTGTCACTCCTCCCTTCCTCCTCCTTCTACGGGGAGCTCTGGCTGCTTCTTTATTCCTCCCAGTCCACCGCCCAACACTCGGGGTTCTGACTTGTGGTAGCTCTTACGCACAGATCCCACACTCAGACGTGCTGGTGTGCAGTTTGGGTGTTTTTTATTGAGTTTTAGGTGTTCAGCTTATTGTTGTTTCAAGGGGAGAGATCTGTGAACGTCTCTCACACCACCATGTTTAATCCAATCTCCATGGCAGGGTAACTTCTCTACAGCTTTCTTCTCTGTTTCACCAACTTCTGTGTGTAAGTGGAGTCCACTGCTCAATGCAATAAGAAATCATTTGTTGGAAAGAACTGTCTAAACTGCCTTCGCTGCCTTTGCTGGCTCCTGGCTTCATTCCCAGGTGTTCTGGCAAGGCCAACTGTGAATGCCACATGAATTCTTCCCAGGTACTGCCACCCAACATGCGGGGAAAACTATGTGGCTGCCTTGTGGAAATCCCCACTCTGAACTGCACAGAAGCCCTGCAATTCCACTCATCTATAGTGGCCAAGGAGAGTGCTCTAAACAAAGCATCCTCTTCAAGACTTTCAGTATCCCCTCACTTTTAGCCCCCCAAACCCAGAAACAACAAAAATTAGAAGAGAGAAATAAAGCTTTCCCCTACGTGTTTCTAATGAGACCTAAACTGCCTTCTGAGGAAGATGAGCCATTCTGCCCAGGCTGTCCTTCTTTTATCTTTATGTTATATCTAGTTTATATTCTCACATTTCAATAGTACCTTCCCCTTGACTGTGATGCTTGGAAATTTTTCTTTCTTGTTTTTAGGTTTCCTTTGTCAGTCCAGTAAAGACTAAAATAAAGGGAAGGGGAAGGAAGCAGTTCCTCAAGATGGCATCATTATCTAGAAGCTTCCATATTAAACATGTTACTCACAGGAGAGGCAAGGAGGGAAAGATGCAGCCAGCCATATTCTGTGTGAAACAAGAAGCATGGGGGTCTTCTGAAGGCAACTCACTACAAATGTGGGTTTGGCCTGAACTGCTTTCCAAGAACTCTATGTGGACAGTGGCAATAACTAGACCTAAGAATCAGTGGATTGGGTAAAAGCTCTTGAATTCATGGCAAATAAAATGCAATTCCTCAGGGGGAAGAAATGGTCAGTGTGTGATTGTATGCAGGTAGAATCACAGATAATGAAATCTGGGGAAACCATGCTGTCATCTTCACATTATGATTCTATAATGCAGACTACAACTAAATCACGTGTTGTCATTAAGGCAGATTTTTTCTTCTTTTATGAATCAGCCTGGGATGCAAAATTAGAAAAACTTTGCAGTGAAAAATTCTCCATGTTTCATTTAATTCTTCCCTTATTCAAGTCTTTCTTTCCCAATTTTGAATAGTGCCTTTGCCTATTTGGAGGATATTTTATAAAATTTTAAGAGAAATCCATCCATTGCTGTTTTGCTGCCTGAAACAAAACAAAACAAAACAAAATAAAATAAAATAAATAAAATAAAATAAAATAAAAAACAATGTCCAGAGAAAGCCAATAAAATAGTCCTTAAGACTTGTGAGTGTTTTTGTGCCCATCTTGAATCTTGTGGTTTCATGTTTTCCCCTCTTCTAGAGGGAGAAAGTGCTTACAGAGTGGTTAGACTTGCCAAATGCTAACACAGAATAGATGCAGGCTGGCAGCTGCCCATAATTCCTTGATGGGCCTCTTCTAGAAGGAAGATTGATGTGAGTCAGCAAAGCCCTCATTAAGTGAATCACACCATTAATAAAAAGTGCAGATTGCAAAGTGGTGTTTATTTCAGTGTTGATAGAAACCAGGACCCAGTGGCCTTGAATCAAAAATAACCATGGGCCAGACATATTGAGCTTGGAACAGATCTGAAATCCCAGGCATTCATTCCTCCCTGAAGGCAAACACACATCCAGATATTGCTGTTGCCTTCTTTGTGCTACAGATGAGTCGTTCCTCATCACCAGTTTTCCTCCTGTGCTTGACAGTTTACAAAGCCCAGCCACTTACAACTCCCTGTCATAACTCCAGTAAGCCTTAACAATGATTAAATGATGTGCTCATGTTTCAAGCTGTCCTGGGTCAAAATTGTGGCTCTGCTTTTTTCAAGCTGTGCGAACTTGGTTAACTCATTTAACCTTTTTAAGTTTTAGACTACACTAAATCACCTCTAATCACTCTTACTACTCTAAGTAAGCCTCTCCAATTTCCTCATCTGTACTTATGTCCTTGGATTCTCCAGTTTATTGGTGAAGATAATAATAATATCTCCACCATAGGGCATGCAGATTAAACTAGGTAATATAATTAATAAAATAATTTCAATATGTGGTTCATAATAAGATCTCAAGAAATGTTATCTAAGATTTGGAGAATGTAGGTTTCATGCTAACTAAGATGAGAAAACCAGAGTTGAGAAAGATTATTTGTTCAATGTTGTAGAGGTAGAACCCAATGGTAACACCTGTTGAAATAAGTTCTTCTGACTTTAAAGCTAGTGTTCTTTCAAAGTCAAACACAGTACAGATCTCTGAAGGATGGGCACATTTTCTCTTGATCTGTTTTCTTTCTAAGAAATGAGATTTTCTCATATTTTCTTCCTGGTCCTTGTTGGTTTACTATTTTGTCCATATTCACTTTGATTTATATTTCAGTGGCTGGGGACACCCTAGTAAACAAGACAAAGTGCTTACTATCTAGTAGTCACCATCAACTAGTGAAGACATTGTAACTGGGTGTGATAGGTGATATGTCTACATATTGGAGTGGCACCTCACTAGCCTTGGGGAGAGGAGAGAAGGTGATCAAAGAAGGTCTGGCATTTAGAAGTTGGCCCAATAAATATTTATTAACTTACTGCCTCCTTCTCCTTGAGGAAACAACATTGAAGCTGAGATCTTAAGAGTACTGGGAGTCAGCCAAGTGAATGTAGAAAAGAAACCCAGTTCACACAGGAGGAATGATGCATGCTAAGGCCTGCAAGGGAGAGCACATGCCATGTTCAGAGAGCTGAATTTGAAGTGGTATAGAACCAATGAGTTTGTTAAGGATTTTAGACCTTATCCTAAGGAAGTAATTCTGATTTTGACTGATTTTATACAGTTCTGTTGACATCTCCATGTTTTAACACAGGACAAGTTTGATGCAGGAATAAAACATACGCTTCCTCCCCGCTCCCTTTTTTTTTTCCCACCAAGCACTCTTTCATTACCAAATAATGGAGTCAACATTATTCATGGTATATATGATCTTTAGGTCAAGCACAACCAACAAATCTGTTTCAGTAAGTTTTTAAGTTAAAAGCTTTATAATTATAAATATATTAGAAGAAAATATGAATGACTATTTCTATAATCCTTAGATAAGTAGGTAGAAAAATGTAGGGAAACATTGAAAGATATGCCTATATAAAATCAAAACTTTCCTGAACTGCAAAAAGAACTATAACATCTAAAACATAAAAAGAAATTAAAAATTTTGTAATTATGACAATAGTTAAATAATTAAATGATTAACAAATTCTAATGGCTATTTTCTAAAAAGCAAAATGAACAAGATAAGCAGCTCAGTAGATTAATGAGTTGCTCAGAAAAGAAGAAATATGTAGAATACCTGAGGGTATTAAGTTGTGTCTGTTTGGTTCAGTGATGTATATATGCCAAGTGCATAGAACAGATCTGGCAAATAGTTGGCATTATTCGTTGAATAAATAAACATAGGATGATCTTTAGTTTCACTAATATTTTTTTAAAATACTTCAAAATAATCCACAAGATTTATTTTTGAATCATTAATTTAGTTAACTTTAAAAATGTTGATAATATGCAATCAGATATAAAGAGAATACGGTAAATTTCAACTCTGATGTTTATAGAAGTAGATTTTGTAGATTATAAATTAGAAATAATCAATCCTTATTTTAAAAGGACTGATTAAGTAAGTTAAAATATATCTATGCATAGAATGAAATACCATGCAACCATTCAAAATGTTTATATAGATCTATAGATTTAGAATGGAAACATATATATAATATATTTGAAATTGAAAATTAAAACTGACAAATATAGAGGAATAATTTGTGTTTTACCATTAAATATGATGTTTGTTATAGTTTTCCAGAAGTTACTAAAGTTGTGAATTAATAAATTGTCCTCTGTCCCTAGTTTACCAAGGCTTTTTTTTTTAATTGATTTTTTAAAAATCCAATGTTACTTATGAGAGCCTTGGTCTTTATCTATTTAATGTTCTTTGTAGATATCTTTTTTTTTCCCCCTCTTTAGCTTTTAAATTCTTATTATAATGAAAATTTGCCATATATCTAGGTGATGGCCCTTTTTCATTTGGTCCTGCTGAATATTCGATGGGCTCTCTATTCTCGCTATTTTTTTTCTCTTACTACTTCCCATATTTCCTTTCTTTCACTCTTTAACCTCTCCATCATGTTTTAATTTTTATTTCATAATTATTTTTTTCTTTCATTGTGCTGAATATTAGATCAAGCTTTTGGTACAATCTATTAACTCATGAATTTATCCTTCTTTAACTGCATTCATGGTATTTAGTCCATAAAATTGATTTTTTAATTTTAGTGATAAAATTTATAATTCATAAGCTCTCTAGTTGATTCTCTCTTTTAAAAATTATCTGTAATACCAACTCTATGTCCATAATCATAATATATATATAAATATATATATATATTTTTAAACAATTGTTCTCATTGCTTTATTCAGTCTATCCCCTTGAGCATTGTATCAGTCAGCTGCTGTGATACTGCTGCATAACACGTAATTCTGAAAAGTAATGGCTTACAATAGTAAGCATTTCTTTTTCTCGCTCGCAGGTCTGCAGACTAGGGTGTCTCTACCTTTTATGGCATTTGGCTCAGCTGGGCTCCTGAATTTAAGTTAGATTCATGTCTGCCCCACTTCACATTCTCCTTGGACCAACAGTTACCTGGGGCCGTGTTCTCCTCATAGTAAATTGTAGGAATTCAAGAGACCAGGCCAATCAGTGCAAGCATATTTAAAGCCTTGGCTCAATGCTACATCTAACAGTGATCTCTGTTTGTGTGGTCAGTGTTCAATTTGATATTTTTAACCAGTATTTTTGCGAGTGCTCTACTTGTTAATGCTCTACTTGCCTGTCTATGAAAGAGGGCGAGATTTGGTACAGATTGGGTCAACCCAAGCCTGTCTCAAATGATTGTGTAGCAAATGTTATCAATTCCCTGCCTAGGTCTCTTTGGCATACACTGTTGTGGTACATGCTGCCTTCATATTTTAGATACCCCCAACTCTTTGCCTAAGGGCTTTTTCTGGCCATGGGAGCTTGTTCAGCCCATTCCTGGGGCAAGATGTAGAAGAAAGGAGTGTGTGGAGGGATGGTCAGGGAGCTAACACTCCTAGAGACAGCCTTTGATCAATCATAGACTGGAAATGAAGTATGAATACAAGAATTTACTTGTTTTTCAGTTGGGACAACTCAGAGGTATGTATCATAGTCATTTCCAGTAGGACTGAGCCCCATTTGCCCATGATGCTGACCTGCTCTTTAAAACAGCCTGCATTGACTTCCTTTCCCTCCTTTTCTTACTTCCTCATTCTCCCATATGTGCTTTCTGAGATTATTTCCAAAATAATGACTTACATTCTAATGATTACCTCAGTGTCTGCTTTGAGAGGAATCCTGCTTAAGACAAAATGTTTATTTTAGTAATAAAAGGTAATGTGAGGATTACATTTTCTTTTTTATACTCTTCAGAATTGTCTAAATTTTCTACAGTAAGCATGTGGTCAGGAAAAAAATATATATATATATAATACACGTATACACAACAACAAGAAAAGCTCCTGTCATATCAAATTGCCATGAACTTTCCCTGCTTTTTCTTAGGAGTTAAAAAATGTCAGGTATATTAATATACTTATTTTCTCTTAAAAACAAAACAAGTTATCTTGATATTTATGGTGCAAATTATAATTTGGAAGATGAATTGAACTAAATTGGAAAAAATGAATCTCAAAATGTAAAATAGTTCCCCAAATTTCATCATAAAAGGGAAACATGAAAAGAAAAACTGTCTCTCATTTCTTCAAAGCATACTTATTGTATGGGAGAACATCATGTTCATCTCAAGAAAATAAGTAGATATGAAGTTGCAATGTTGGAGGAAGTCATCACAGATACAACATCCATCTACCTTCCTTCTCTCCACCCAGGGCCTTCAAGGATAAGACGGAGGAGCTGTTCATCCATAAACTCAACAAATTCATTATTCTTTGCCAGGCACTAGGCCAAGTTGGAAAGAGTGCAGTAAAAGATGCACCAGTCTCTGATATCAAAGTGCTGGTAGAAAGACACAGAAAACAAACAAATCAATACCTGAAAAAGGGTATTTCAGATTATGATAAGTTCTTTGAGGAAAAAAAGTAGAGAAATATAAACAGTTACTTTGGAGTGAATTGGGTTCCTCTTTAAAATAGTGGAGAGGAAAATTCTGCCAGGAGAAGCTTGCTTTGAACTTAAACTTGAAAGATGAGAAGATGCCAGCTAGGAAGAACTGGGGAAGTGTTCCCAGCCAAGAAAAGAGTAGTGATAAAGATCCAGCACTGGCTGTGAGCATGCTACTTTAGAAGAATCAGAAAGGAGACAAGTGGAGAACAGTGAATGATCTCATTTTATGAAAAAAACAAACAAGCTGAAATTCATATTCAGTATCCCCAAGTTTAGACTAAGACAAACTAAACTGTTATATCAATTTTTGGCAAATACATGGAACAAAAGGACCCTCTCATGTACTATTGGTGAGAGTATAAATTGGTACAGACATTTTGTAAGGGAATTTGGTAAACCTATTTGAATTTAAAGTATTCTTTCACTTTATTTACTTTCATATAGTTTGACATTATGTATTACTCCTACATTTAAAAAGCTAATTAAAAAAAAATTAGACCTGTTCTTTCACATCTATCACAACATGACAGACACACCACATATATGCATACCTAGAATAATGGAAGGAGAGGACACAACAGCACAGAGTCTAAAAAGCAAAGAATGAAAAGGCATTTCAAGATAGAATTAAGCAAATAAACACAAATCCTTATTGCAGCCATGAAAATGTTGGCTCAAATGTAAGACCTGAACCTAGTAGATGAAATCAGCTTAAGACCAATTTCTTGCTTTAATTAAGAGTGTATTTCTTGAACTATGTCCAACTCAGGTCTTTCTGGCATTTTCAGGCCTTACCTTTGGTCCCAAAACTTTTCATCATTGATCACCCTTTACAGCCACCCTCTTAGGAAGAAACACAAGGTTGGTCTGTATATGTTAAATAGATGTCTGTGTGTGCCAGTACCGATGTTGCATCATTTCCCTGAGGTGAACCAGGAAGAGCTTTAAGCCCCAAAGTGGCATATCACAGACGCCAGTTTATTGCAATCAATTTTTCAATAACTCCCAACTGGGCCAAATTTTATCCATAACAAAAGATGAAAGTGTCTAAGTCTATTAAACTACCAGGTGCCTGAATTTACTTAAATCACATATTAATTTCCTTCCCTGATCTCACTACTAAGCTGTCAAAGCTCTATCCATGTCTCACCGAATCAACTATTCTGGGATCAATTACGTTGAATTGCTTTGCTATTAATTGGATCATAGCCCAGCAAACTGAATTCAGTCTTTAGTTTAAAATGGTCCATGATCCAAATCACCCCCATGTTCTCCCTCTGAAAGCAGCACAAAGAAATGTGTTGTCTGATTGTTCTCCTGGAGGTCAACATTAAAATCTAGGCATATACTCTTACAACCCAGTTATAGTAATGTTGGGTATAAGTATTTGTGAGCTGATAACTCATGCAGGTCCCAAGAGCAACTATTTTACTTGGGCCATAATGACATAGTCTTATTTTTTTTTTCTCCCCTCTTCTTAACTTCGCTTCATCAACGTAATGATTTACTACTTCTCAAGTCTTCTTCCCAATCTCTGTTCTTTATAATTCTCATTCTTCTGGAGTGGAATTTTCTACCACCTATCCCAGACTTGTTTTTTACAAAGTTAAGTCCTGTTCATCTTTAGTACCTTTGCAAGTGCCCACAATCTCTTGCTCCAGTTTCTTGCTTTTAATGTTCTCAAAAGCCCGCTTTTATCTTAGGTGACTGGAATGCATCTAAGGGTCTTTTCAGAAGCATGATGCATGGTATCTGTTTTCACTGAGGAAGAAGTGTAGCATCTTGAAGGAACAATGAAAGGTTCTTCTTAGCTGTGATATTTTTTGCAGCTTTTAAAAACACCTGGATGTATTCTATGATATTTTTGATGCT
>NW_011888825.1:5540118-5542762 GCF_000151845.1 Pteropus vampyrus | reverse complement strand
ATTTTTGGCAAATACATGGAACAAAAGGACCCTCTCATGTACTATTGGTGAGAGTATAAATTGGTACAGACATTTTGTAAGGGAATTTGGTAAACCTATTTGAATTTAAAGTATTCTTTCACTTTATTTACTTTCATATAGTTTGACATTATGTATTACTCCTACATTTAAAAAGCTAATTAAAAAAAAATTAGACCTGTTCTTTCACATCTATCACAACATGACAGACACACCACATATATGCATACCTAGAATAATGGAAGGAGAGGACACAACAGCACAGAGTCTAAAAAGCAAAGAATGAAAAGGCATTTCAAGATAGAATTAAGCAAATAAACACAAATCCTTATTGCAGCCATGAAAATGTTGGCTCAAATGTAAGACCTGAACCTAGTAGATGAAATCAGCTTAAGACCAATTTCTTGCTTTAATTAAGAGTGTATTTCTTGAACTATGTCCAACTCAGGTCTTTCTGGCATTTTCAGGCCTTACCTTTGGTCCCAAAACTTTTCATCATTGATCACCCTTTACAGCCACCCTCTTAGGAAGAAACACAAGGTTGGTCTGTATATGTTAAATAGATGTCTGTGTGTGCCAGTACCGATGTTGCATCATTTCCCTGAGGTGAACCAGGAAGAGCTTTAAGCCCCAAAGTGGCATATCACAGACGCCAGTTTATTGCAATCAATTTTTCAATAACTCCCAACTGGGCCAAATTTTATCCATAACAAAAGATGAAAGTGTCTAAGTCTATTAAACTACCAGGTGCCTGAATTTACTTAAATCACATATTAATTTCCTTCCCTGATCTCACTACTAAGCTGTCAAAGCTCTATCCATGTCTCACCGAATCAACTATTCTGGGATCAATTACGTTGAATTGCTTTGCTATTAATTGGATCATAGCCCAGCAAACTGAATTCAGTCTTTAGTTTAAAATGGTCCATGATCCAAATCACCCCCATGTTCTCCCTCTGAAAGCAGCACAAAGAAATGTGTTGTCTGATTGTTCTCCTGGAGGTCAACATTAAAATCTAGGCATATACTCTTACAACCCAGTTATAGTAATGTTGGGTATAAGTATTTGTGAGCTGATAACTCATGCAGGTCCCAAGAGCAACTATTTTACTTGGGCCATAATGACATAGTCTTATTTTTTTTTTCTCCCCTCTTCTTAACCTCGCTTCATCAACGTAATGATTTACTACTTCTCAAGTCTTCTTCCCAATCTCTGTTCTTTATAATTCTCATTCTTCTGGAGTGGAATTTTCTACCACCTATCCCAGACTTGTTTTTTACAAAGTTAAGTCCTGTCCATCTTTAGTACCTTTGCAAGTGCCCACAATCTCTTGCTCCAGTTTCTTGCTTTTAATGTTCTCAAAAGCCCGCTTTTATCCTAGGTGACTGGAATGCATCTAAGGGTCTTTTCAGAAGCATGATGCATGGTATCTGTTTTCACTGAGGAAGAAGTGTAGCATCTTGAAGGAACAATGAAAGGTTCTTCTTAGCTGTGATATTTTTTGCAGCTTTTAAAAACACCTGGATGTATTCTATGATATTTTTGATGCTAAGAGTTTCTCCTTCCAAATATGGCTCTAACACACAGCTGGAAATAACATGTTCTCCAAATCCACTTGCTAAAGAGTTAAATATCTTCCCAGTATTTTAAATCATTTAAAGGCACTTAACCACTCAAAATGGTATGGATTTTCCTTCCACTCACATGGAAAGCATTGCACAATTGACAAAAGACATTAGAGGGGCTTCATAACCAAAACTAGAAAAAAATCAGGAAAAGTAAATACTCCAGAGATTTATAAATGAAAATCTTTAAACCAGAGTGAAAGGCTTATCAGGAATGAGTGGACAGTCCTCTCCTGGTTTCACATCCATAGTGGAGTGAATTTATTTCTTTTGGCTAGATGTGCAAAGACAAAAACAAAGTTTCTTCAAAGCAAATAAAACAAACACCATAGGAACAGAATGGGAAGTAAATCAACTCAAGAAATATGTCAATAGAGCACACGTTAGGTGATGGATGTACTTTTTTTCACAACTATTTCTCCAGCTCAAGCTGCCATCACCTCTTGTTTGGATGACTACAATAACTCCCTACTTGGACTTTTGGCTTCCACTTTTGCTGTGACAATCCATTCTCCAAAGAGTCTCCAAATCATATGAGCTCCCTGTAAAAACCTTCTAATGACTTTCCATTGTTCTTAGAATAAAACCTAATCGCTTTACCATGGCCAACAGGACCTGTATGATCTGATACTGTGCCATTTCTACAATCACATCTTGAACCATCCTTGTACTCATTGTGGTAAAGCCAGATTGACCTGTTCTTAGAACATACTGAGCTTGTTCCAACTCGGGCCTTTTGTACTTACTATTTCCTCTGTCTGAAATACGCTTTTCCTTGATGGTTTGTTTGTTTGTTTATAGGTTTTTATCTTTTAAATCTCACCTCACAGAAGGCCTTTCCATTAACCTTTCTAAAGCAGACTTTCTTGCTCAGACACTTTCTATTATATTATATTACTATCTTCATAGTCCTTATCACTAAAGATATCCTGTTTACTATTTTCATTATCTATTCCCTCATTTGAATAAAAAATGTCATAGGAATAGATACTTTGTTTTG
>NW_011888825.1:5522235-5540068 GCF_000151845.1 Pteropus vampyrus | reverse complement strand
GTTCTTAGAATAAAACCTAATCGCTTTACCATGGCCAACAGGACCTGTATGATCTGATACTGTGCCATTTCTACAATCACATCTTGAACCATCCTTGTACTCATTGAGGTAAAGCCAGATTGACCTGTTCTTAGAACATACTGAGCTTGTTCCAACTCGGGCCTTTTGTACTTACTATTTCCTCTGTCTGAAATACGCTTTTCCTTGATGGTTTGTTTGTTTGTTTATAGGTTTTTATCTTTTAAATCTCACCTCACAGAAGGCCTTTCCATTAACCTTTCTAAAGCAGACTTTCTTGCTCAGACACTTTCTATTATATTATATTACTATCTTCATAGTCCTTATCACTAAAGATATCCTGTTTACTATTTTCATTATCTATTCCCTCATTTGAATAAAAAATGTCATAGGAATAGATACTTTGTTTTGTTCAGCATTACATCCTCAGTATTTAGAATTTTGTCTAGTAAATATAACCTTTGATAAATACTTGTTGAATGAAAAATTAATGAATTTAAAGATTCTGCTCTAACATAGAGGTTAATAGTCAAAGCAATTCATTAATGAACCAAGCACAATACACTCATGGTTGTGCCTTACGAATGAGCTGTCTTGTGAGGACAAAGTATTGCCATGGCTGAGGAGAGCCCAGAATTACATTGTTTGGAAAGATACTCCTTTCTTCTCAGTTTCTGTGTATTCGAACTACTCTAAAGTGGTGTTTTATCAAAGATTCTTGATGAACAGAAGCATCTGGGGTACCTGTAAACATAAAGCCTCAAATAACTTGGGGTTATTGAAATAGTGAGACCAGGATGAAGCCTGAGAATTTGAATTTTTAACAAGTGCCTCTAGGTACTTTTTATCAACAAAGCTTGAGAAACACTGCTTTAGAGCAGAGATTCAATAACTTTGCTACACATTAGAATCCCAAAGCCCAGACTGTACCCTCATGCCAATTAAATCAGAATAACTGATTTAATTTAAAACTCTCCATTACTCCAATGTCTGTTCAAGTTTGAGAATCATTCCCCTAAAAGAGTACTTCTCAAAATTAACTTGCATATAAATCACATGAGGAGCTTGTTAAAATGCAGATTCTGATTCAGTAGGTCTTGGTTAGGGCCCAAGATTCTGTCATTTTAGTAAGTTCTTAGTGATGCTGATATTGGGTCTCCTCCAGCCTCTTTTTGATAACAACATTCTAGTGGATTCATGAATGGTACACTGCATGGGTATCTTAGTCCACTCAGGCTGCTATGACAAAATGACACATACCAAGTAGTTTATAAACAGACATTTATTTCTCACAGTTATGAAGCCTGGAAGTCTAAGATTAGGGTTTCAGTATGGTAGGGTGAGGAACGTTTTCTGTGTGCAGACTTATCGTCGTGTCATCACATGGCAGAAGAGGCAAGGGAGCTCTGTGGAGTCTCTTTCATAAGGCGCTATCAAATTCATGAAGGTTCTACCCTCAAGGCCTAATCACCTCTCAAATGCCTCACCTCCTAATACCATCACCTTGCGGGTTAGGTTTCAACATGTAAATTTTCGGAGGACACAAACATTCAGCCAATAGCACATGGCATCATTGGCTATGTATATAGCATAGAAACCCTTAGGATCCTATAGTGAAGTATATGAAAGTACTGGTGGGTATGTAGAGAGTTTGTGTCTCTGTTTCTACTATCTTATTCCAACTAGTTACATTTTGTTATAGATGAGTTTTCTGCCTGGGGTTTTAGGCTGAATAATACAATAGGTTTGATTTTTTAAAATATTTTTGTTGCCAGATAAATGAGGGTCTACTTCATGTAAAGTGCTGTGTTTATTCCTTGTGGATGGGACAATCACTATAAAGCAAGAAATAAAAATATTCTATGAAAAAAGTGGTATTTCTGTGTTGTGTACCATTTTACAGTTATCATCTTCTGTCTTAAAACAAACGTATTCAAAACTTTTCAAACTTTTGAAACAGATAGGTTATTGAGATGGATGACAATCTTCTAGGAATATATAATTGCTTGTGAGGGGTTTCAGGACATGGTACCTCAAAATATGGCACCCTGGCATATTGAAAATCTTAAGCTAAAGGAATTTGAGAAAATGGCAGAAGCAGCAACATCGTTCTGAACTTCCCCCCTTGCCCTTCTTCCTTGAGTCATAAAACACCCATGTGAAAGGTGTTCATCCTGTACCAGGAGGAAAGAAGACACTCTTATCATCAGAGATGGAGAATTTAGAACTAAGAAGTCTGTATAAACAAACCTTGTCAAACTCTTATCTTCCTAGTTACTTCTTCACGCTTACTTACCCCTAGCCCAAACCCTTTTGTTTTGTCAATTCTTCACAAACTTATTTTTTCTTTGTCTAAAAGGTACAAAAGTCTCCTGCTATAATCAATTCTTTGGGTCTTCATTCTCTTGTGAATGCTCCCATGTACATGTAAATATTCAATAAAATGTGCTTGCTTTTCTCTTCTTAATCTGCCTTTGTTAGTTTAATTTTCTAACCCATCCAGGGACCCTAGGAATGTTGAGGAAAACTTTTTCTTCTCCTGTACTTGTGACCTTGGGTAAATAGTTCCATTAATGTTTTAAATCTGAGTCTTGATTCTAGGGACACATACACATTGGTAAAATCAGTGGTCAGTTATCTGTCATCTCAAAACTTTATCATAAGCAGAAGCTGTGGTCGTGAAAAAGAGGTTTCCCTTGACTGGCTTTGCTCAAAGGCCATGTCTTTATATTCAATTAGTTAGACCTTTGGCATCTTCATCATTGAGGAATAGATCTGATTATCTTCTTAATGACTGACATAATCAAATCTTTATTGTTAAAGCCAGTACTTTATGTTAGAACATAATGAGAGTTGAGAGTAGAGAGAATTATCCTTTTGTTGAGGATTAATCTGTGCCCTTAAAATACAGTCTGTTGGGAAGGTGAGAGGTGAAAGGATTCCATTCAATAGACTACTGACATCAATGGCTTGAACAGTCTTATAATTGAAGCTTAAATTGCAGGTATAAAGTTATTCAGTGTGCGAAGCAGCCTTATGACTTGAATATTCCAGCAAAGAGAAACAATTTTTAAAAACCACTGATACAAAGAACATGATAAATTCAAGTAACCATCATAAGTTCCACCTGTGAAAAGAGAATCCATATTAGTCTATAGAGGTGGCATGTTTAACACAGGGGTATTATCTGGAGTGGAAATAAAACCAGCTTTCCCACTTGCTAACTGTTCAGCATTAATCAAATTTCCTAAGTAATTTAAGATTCAATTCCTTTACATCTAAAATTGAGCCTCAAAGTTCCTTCCATTTTCCAAATTCTGTGAATCTTTGAGAGTGTTTCAGCTTACACTCCTATAATGGCTCAACTTAGAAACTGGAGGTTTGTAGATTTCAGTTAGCAGGCTTCATGACTGGATGGTCTCTGATGGCCAGCAAACTAATTGGATATTACCAAGCCTACTCTAAACTCTCAGACTGAGAGTTGTAGCTTTGCTACAGAATAAGGTGAGGATATTTGCACTCTGAACTAGACTCTGCAGGTACTTTTCACTGGCTACAAATTTACTTAACAAAATAAGAGGACACATAGCTACATAGATGTTTATTCAGACCCTTACAACTAACCCCCCTTTCAGCACCCCTCTCAACACTGTTGTGAAAACAGTAAGGTAATTGCCAAGTTCAACCAGCTTCCATGATGTAATAAATGGAAAGACCTGTGAATTGCTCCATTGCTAGACATTAAGGCAGAGAATGATGTCATTCCTGAAAAATAAATAAGCATAACCTAATGTCTTTTTATTAATAGTCGACTAATTGCTGCATCAGAAGAAGGAAAGCTTTGTAGAAGGGAATAAGAAACTGCCCCTGACATCATACCAACAGCACAAGAGGAACTTTATTCTCTGGGTGTACACACATACGCTCATAGGTAAAATGGCTTCCTAAATAATGAATCCCTAGATAATGCTGCAAGACGCATGAAAGTAGTGTCAGCAATCTGTTTGGCTCACAGCTGGAAAAAATTAGAGACCGAAAAATGACAGAATGATACAATGCAATATATGCTAAAAGTGCTGATTTGGGAAGAAAGGAAGGAGAGCAATTCTGTTTTGAAAGTGGCCCCTCTCACTGTCACTAGGAACCTCACATTCCAGATTCCACATTTTATCTGTGCTTTCACATGTTTGTTCCAATGTGCTACAATGAATGCAAAGTCCTGGTAAAGTGCAATTTGGTTAAATAAAAAGACAATAAATAAAAAAGTTTATTAATAAGGAAGGTTTAGAAATCACAGCACAATAGAAGGAGTAGGTTATTCAGGTATTATGATCTTTAAATATCGATGGCTTTGCAATGGAAATTCTTCTTATCAACGGGTTTGAATGCAGCATGTTTTCTCTCCAGAAGATTGAATTTTTCCCTTTTTCATCTACTCTGAAACTGTTTTTGCTATGATTTCTGTAGCACTAGGAAAAAGAGAAAGATTCTTTTACAACTTCTGGAGTCTGTCCATCATATTTTCTATAAACAGACATCATAAAATACTTGCTCAGATTAAAATACATGATTCACTGTTAGTGGAAACACAATCCCACATGCATTACCATACATAATGATAATGGCAACATGCTTCTTAATTTCAACCTAGAATTTCTTGTGCTATGTAAGTCAATACATGTAACAATTATGTGAGGAATTTGCACCTGGGTCATTTCCCTGTAAGAGAAAGAGGCCCAGAAGCTATCATCAAGGGAAAACAGTCTTAGAATCAGTTTCTCAATTAGTGTCTTAACAACTGTGTGTAAGTCATGCTTCTAGGTAACATTTCTTCCTGGATAACCTTTAATATTAAGCCACAACTGGAGGATTGATGAGTTAATTAGACTAAATAACTTATCAAGAGATTATGAAATCATTCTTATGGCCCCTCTTGGCTGGGGAATGTAAATGAATAATTGCTTACCTTTCCCACCAAATAGCAGAGCTGAAATGGCCCTGTTGAGAGTCCTACCACCAACTGTGCATGACGTGAAATGACCACTCTGGCATAATGAGTGCCACGCAAAGCGTCATTTATAACTAGACACATAGTAGGTGCCTGAGTGATGATAGGGGAAGGAGAATTACAATGAAAAGTGGAATGAAGTGGAAGAACACATAGCAGATGCCATGTAAACTATCGTGCATGGAAACACAGCAATATATTTGGAAGAGTACTGAATTTGAAACTATACTACTAATAATAATTAATAATAATAGTGATAATTGGAAGACAGGGACCTGAATTCAGTGTGCTCACCTAAGACTCTGGTTCTCAAAGTGTGTTCAGTGTCATTGTTAAAATTGCAAATTCTCAGGCTTTATCAGTATCTGAATCAGAAATCCTGATAAGACCCAGCAAATCTGTGTTTTAACAAGTCCTCCAGGTAATTCTGATACATACTAAAGTTTGAGAAGCACTGGCCTAAGAAATCTACTGAAGCTAGGCCAGTCAGTACTTATGCTTTCTTAAAGTGATTCTCCCATGCTCACATGATCCCCACACCCACTTCACTCCCACCTTTGTCACATCCTCTTTGATCATCTGTAAGTGGGAGAGATAGTTTGGACTGCTTTATAGCTCCGAAATGGAGCAAGTACAGCCACTTTCTGTACCTAAGTTTCCATTTTCGCAAAATGTTGGTCTAGAAGATCTCTAAGATTCCTTTAGAGCTAACATCATAGATTCTAGAAACAGTCAGTGCTATTACTCTAAACCCTAAGGATCTACCACTGCTATCATTATGCATGTTATGAAGGCATTCATGAGGATAAGGAAGTCTGATAATACTCCTCAAGATAGCAATGCAATAAACAATTGAAGCCTTGTAAATAATGAGACCTTTAGCAAAAAAAAAAAAAAAAAAAAAGCCTGCGACATCACTATTTGAGACAGGGAAAGTGATATGTAACAAATAAACGTGTAAATTTATCAGTCTGCATTCTTGAGACATACATTAAAGATAGCGTATTAATGTTAGCAGAGGCAACGAGTTTTCCACATGGGTTACTCTCAAGTAAATATTGAATGATTAAATGGTAAATCCAGGTGAATAGGCATTATAACGAGATTTAATGATAAATTTATTCAATAACAATATATAATAATAAATATAAAACCCAAACCACTGGAAAACATTTTAGAATCCAGATAGTATTTTAAAAATTAGCTTTTTTGGTGGAAATTTAAACACAGGCAAAAAGTAGATACAATAGAAAAATGAACCCTCAGATTTGCTGGAGACAAAGACTGTAGTCAGGAGATGTACAGACAGTGAGCTGGAGAACCAAGAGATGAGAGAGTATATCCATAAAGGTACAAGAACAACACCAAAATCTAAACGTTCTCCTTGCAGAGCACATGAAGAACACTTGTAAGTCTGTGCTCTGCCTTTGGCCTTTGCATGACTCATGTTGATTTCAGTGACATGTAATGAGCATTGAGCACTTTTCTAAAAGCTTTTTTCACATATAATCCCAAAGCAATGGTATTTGATAAGCACTGAATATATTCTTATTGTATAGATGGAGTAATAGAGTCTCAGAGGGCTAACAGATTGTAAGATTGCAGATTTGAACCCTGGCAGGTAGCTTCCAGAGCCTTTGTGTTTATCCACTTAAATGTCCCCTCAACCTAGAGAGATTCTAGGCCAACCCTCTCATTTTCCAGGCCAAGGAGAAGAGAGGAGGACCAGCTAATTCTTTCCACTGGTGCTTGGAAATAACTCCCACCCTCCACCCCAACACACCCTCTCCAAAACACTGATGTTCTACCTAAGGCAAATTAACTGAGATCTCAAGGAAATAGAGCCTAGGCATTCCTTGAAGCTCTCTAGATTATTCTAAGGGACAGGCAAAATGGAGAAACCACTGATAGTAGTAGAAGGAGTCTTGGGTATCATCTGTCATCTTTGAAATCCCAGCTCTGTCACTTGGTCTCTCCTCACCTATTATATGGGGAAATGTCTTTTAATTTAGGTGATTATAGTGCAGATAATCTTTAGAATGCCTCTGGGACATCACAAGTACTCAACAAATTATAGTTATTTTTCCTACTATTAGCTGCTGACATATCCAGTTAAAATAATGGATTTTATTTTACTTTGTTTTCCAGTAAGCATAGTATATGATATCCAGAATTTGGGGTTTCAGAAGCACTTTGGAGTAATAGCTAATATAATAAAGGAACAGATTTTAGTAATCAAGGCTTATGATCATAAAGTCAACTGTGTTGACAAATACAGTGAATATCATTGACCTTCAGATGTCTTACATTTGCGCTGCGTAAAACCTAAATACCTCCATTCTGACCAAACAGAGAAGTTTAAGTGTTCCCTACCCCCGCCTCTAATGGTTTATCTGTGTGAACTGGCCTTTTTTGAAGAAGCTGTTAACCATGGCAAAGCTCAAGATAACATATTTTCTACTTTCGACTATTTGATAATCATGAAGCTGGCATATTGTTTATTCTCTGTGTTCATGAAGGGCTCAGCAAGGAGACATGGCTTTATGTTGAAAGGAAAATTTTTAGGTGTGCATGAAGAAGAATTCTTGGTCTCTGAGTGAAAATATGCTAGGCACTCTCCAACAATCAAATCTGATGCCTGTTCTAGTTAGATTGGCCTTCATCTACCTAACTCATTTCACTTGGTCTCTTCCCACTCTGTGATTTAATATTTCTTTTGATACCCTGATTCAACATGATCTTGTGTCCAGAGTGACTTCATAAACCCAATCTGGATTAACTTAAGCTGAAGCTCCAAATCCCTCTGGGCCTTTAAAGCTTACTGGACACGAGAGAGAGAATGTTTGTTTTCTTGCCAAATCACTGCTCTCAAAACAAACTTTGAACTGGAAGCTATTTACCTTATGACTATCCATCCATCCCCAGCTGTGATGCTCTCCTCTGCTGTAGAACGTTCTCCTGCTTCTGCCCTGCTGAGTTTATGTATATTTTTATTTCTCTCCCAAGAGGGGCTATACTTCATTGATGTTAAAGTGATCACTCTGCAAAAATTTATGTATTCTTTCATTTTCCAAAAGTCAATCTTTGGTTCCTAAACACCTACATTCAAAGAGCTTTATTGCTGAAAGTGGCCAAGGCTGAGGCACTCACTGGAATGTCTTGACAGAAGATAGAGCTTCAGCAAGGCTAAGTGACTTACCAAACACCAAGTGTCTATTTCCACGCTCAGAATAGCACTCCCTCCCAGTGTTCTCATGCTGCCTCTGAGGTTTTTAGTTTTATCATTTCATTTTGATAAGTTTAAAATAAAAGTTAATGGGAAATATTAAGCATATATAAAAGTAGATAGAATAGTATACGAACCGCCAATACCCAAGTTCAATAATTATCAGCGATGTTTGGCCAATCTTGGTTAATGTTGTTGACCCATTTTGGTCAACCTTCACATTATAGTTAATCTTGCTTCATGTATACCCTACCACTTTCCTCTCTCCCATATTAATCTGAAGCAAAATCTAGACATTGCATTACTTCATTTATAACTATTTATTATATTCCTTTAAAAGAATAAAACACTTTTAAAAAACATATAACCACCATAATAGTCTCACAGTTAAAAATTTACAATATTTCTCTGATATTCTCTAATACACAATTTCAAATTTTTAATTGTCACATAAATGTTATTTTTCACAATATTTTTCAGAACCATTATTTTTAAGAATTTGGAAATGTAAGGTATACTGTGTCTACAGTTTAAAATCTGGTTGAATGACTTCGAAGTAAAAACTGCCAATAATGTAAGAGATTTAAGGAAGGATGATATAGATAATTCATGTTTTACAAAACAGACAGCAGGATCAACGCAGAATATTGTGCTCAGGAAAGAAGTAAAGAATGTATAATTGAAATAGGGCTTTGAAAATTAGGACTCAGACAAGTAGACTTTAAAAGAAAAAATACAGAGTAGGGAAAGATATGCCTAAAATCTCAGAAGCAAAATACACAAGGTCTATTTGTGAGATTGTGAACAGAATATTTGGTTTAAAAGAAGTTTTTTAACTTTACGACAAAATACTAAATGATAATGTTAGATATTTTGGTTGGATCAAATCCTGAAAGTCCTTAAATATCAAGCTCAGGGTTTTCAGTTTATCTCTGCATACATTGGGGAGCTAGTGAAGGCCTTTGAGCTATTATAAAAGCAATTTGGCTTCATGGATAATAGCAAAACAGGAATGTAACATTCTGTCATTATTACACAAAATAAATTGAAGCAGAAGTAAGGCCTATCTATCTTCATACCATCATTAGACAATATAATTAAGGAAAAACTATAATTTAAATAATAGTCGCTAACACACTGTAGATATTATGATTTTTCCAGGGACATTCTAATATCATTTTTCAATGGACATCAAATTAAATTGGGAAAAAAGAACATGACTAGCTTATGTCTCCAGTAAAGATATTTGAAGTTGTTTATTGAACTGGAATTCAATCTCCATAATTTTGTGGCTCTCTCTTTTCATCTATAATAATTCATCTCTATAATTAAAGCCTAATGAACCAAACAATTTCTCTCTTCATAATCAAGTTCATCTGTGTGAGTGGCCAACATTAAAATATAATCTTTCCAGTAAACGGATTCAGTGCTCCAAGTTAAAAACAAAAAACAAAAACCTTCTCTTTCTCTTGAAATTTTACACTTACTCCTCCCCCAATAATTAGCTTTATTTCCTTGAGAATGCTAGGATGTCATAAAGACTATTAAGAAGGATTCTTGATAACCTCCACGACTAGAACAAAGCAATATTATTATTAAATTAATTAATCGATGCTACTCAAAATCTAAGAATGTGTGATATCACCCGTGATCTAGAGAGGGCCTTCATTCTCTTGTATGCTTTGTCATTTAATAATGCTATCATTCTTGGGAGGAGGATGGTGGAAAAAAAGATGAAATTTTCATCTTTGAGTCCTCATTTAAAATTTAAATATCTCTTCGAAATGTAAGGCTTTAAGTCATTATCAGCTAATGTCTTTGACACGATTAGCAAACATTCAGCTGGGACTAAAAAGAAGATTTGGCCAGGCTCCTATTAGAATGAAAACCCAGCCAGGAGAATTCGGAGAGTAAAGATACTAAGCATTACTTTTTTTAGTCTCTGTAGCCTTGCATAGAGGCAACCAGGCAAAGTGAATCAAAATAAATCACTTTCCCCCATGGGCATAAATGCCAGAGATTGCCAAGTCCAAATGACCAACATATCTGCTAGAAAAATTTGTGATGTTAAAATAATTGTAAATAATATTTTAATTACACTGTTTATATATAATGCCTTTTCTACTGGAGCTTCAATAGCTAAGATTTTTAACTTGTGGAGTCTCAGGGAATCCCCTAAGCAGAGTGACCTGTGTAATCCAAATTGATGGCTCCAGTTTCTAGAGGCTGAGAGCAGAGAGGGGTCAACAGAGGAACAATTGCCTCTCCCCGTACCTTTGTCCAGGAGCAAGCCACCACCCCTGACCTCGCCCTGAAGCCCAACAGCTCAGACCCTCCCTGTAAGTTACTGGCACCCTTCGAGCAACTGCCTCACTGCAGAAGCTCAGAGCAAGTGAGTCCGTCAGCAAGTAAGGCCAGGCAGGGCCCTTTAATAAGAAGGTCTCCGATTCCTGAAGCCCTCTGTCTCACTCAGCCACAACCTCTGCTGTTTTTCACAGCTAGAGTTTGTGAGACTTCTCTTCCCAGCACCAGACCCTTGGACAGGGGAGCCCAGTGTGCAGCCAAGACCCCTCACTCCTCAAGTCGAGGAGGTGGCTCTGTAGCCAAGATAGCCCCCTGATTCTCGATGGGCACATGCAGTTGTGGGACCAGGCCATTTCGTGTCTCTGCCGTTCCTACCATTTTGAGGTGAACTGTTATTTGAGGTGACCTAGTTGTAGGGCTTCTGTTCAGTCAGACTTCTGGCAACTCCATGTACTAGTTGCTCTGTAGTTTTGTTATAATTTTGGTGTGGTCGCTAGAGGAAGTGTGCACAGCCATTACCTTCTATGCCATCTTGAATCTCCTCCAACCAGATGATTCTTGATTCTATTCAAGAAGAGCTGAAGCTGTAATTAAGTCTCAGTTTGGTAACATGGAGCTTAGCATAAGCCACTCCATTTGGGGCATGTTGTCTTGTTTTTAAAAGCTCTAACTTATTTAGCTTAAAAAATTCAATAGGCCACTGTGCCATATTTGGAGTAGCATGACCTGAATACAATCAATGGCAGTCTAAGTCTTTCGGGATGCTTTGCCTTTGGGCAGATAAAGGAAGTTAAAAAAAAAAAAAAAGGAAGTTCTCTTCCTACAGCTGTTGATTTTCAAATGTCTTGGGCTCATAGTAACCTTTATGCCACAGTAGCATATTCATAACCCCTTCGAGAGCTTTCTGGGGGAGATCTGGCAAGGTTACAGGAGTGACAAGATAATGAGAGCTATGCTGTGATGAGAGAGCCCAATTGATACTATAGTGAAGAGACTACCTGGAAGAAATTATATTTAAGCTGAAGACTGCAGGACCGTAGTTTCTCCACAAGTGGAGGTGGAGATAAGAGTGTAGGATGGCATCATGAGGAGACAAGAAAAGGAAACTGTCTATCGAAAGGCCCACAGGCATAATGGCAAGGTATATGTAGGAAAATGCGAGCTGACAGAGATTCTTTGCTTGACCACCAAACTTTAGTCAGGCCCCTGAACCTTTTCCTAAACCTATCCTTATAAAATCTCATTTTAACAAAAAAACACAAAGTTAGTTTAACCAGCACTCCAATCCTTGATATCTGATCACTCTTGATATAGAATGAGGTCCCTTAACCTCCACCATCCCTGAAATGATGTTTGATTACCCTGGCCTGCCTGCAGCAAGACTCCTGTTAGGTGAGTTTAACCAGAACTCCCCTTATTCCTGATGTTTCTTCTGAGTAATTTTCCATCTACTGACCCCCACTCTGCTACTTGGCTATAAATTCTTATTCTCCAGTGCTCTGTTTAGAATTAAGCCTAATATCTTTTCCCCACTATAAGATCTCATTTCAGTGGTCCATATACCTATAACGGTGGTCCTGCCTTACCATCTTAAACAAGTGATAACTATTTTATTTCCTTCAAGAAAATCAATCTATAATTTGAGAGAGATGCTGAAGGCTGGTGCTAGAGAAAGAGCAGGCCTTTTACCTTATTTAGCACATGTGTAACCATTTACATTCTGTCTTTTCTGTTAGCCCGAAGTCAGGAACTATGTGTGGTTCACCGCTGTACCCTCAATACCAGACACATAGGTGAATGCTCAACAAATACCTGTTGCCTGACATTTGAACACTAGGCTTAATCATAAAGGAGAGAGGTTTTACCAGATAAGTTTTTCAAAAATATTTTTTGAGGATCTTCCTAAGGCCTCTGCCACAATCTGCTACACATGACTTTTGGGAATCCAAGGGTTGCACAGGAACCCATACCTCCAACTTTATACATTTATAAAAAATATGTCCATGCTTACACAGAGCTTTTACAAGTTTTATGAAAGGCAAGAAGAGTACATTGATTTCACACATGAAAACAACCCTTCACCTCTCCCCGAATCCATGCTCTATGCAACATGACTTCATAGCTCCTCCAATGAAGAGATAGAAATTATTCCTCACCCCTTCCATTTGGCCTGGCCTTGAGTCTTGCTTTGGTGAATAGCATACAACAGAAGTGATGGTGTACTAGGTCTCAGCCTAAGCCTCTGAAGGCCTTGTATACTTCTACTCACTTAGAAACATGCAATGTATCATGTGTATAAAGCCAGACTAGCCTGTTGAATAATGGGAGACACATGGCTTAGTCAAAAATTGCCACAGGAATGAAAACTCAATCACAGACAGATGAGTAAGGTCATCCTAAACCTGATCCTAGATGACCTAGCATCTGCTCCTTCATTGCCTCTTGATGATCTATTGAATCAGCCTGACACAAATCCCAAATCAGCAGATCTACCCAGATGACTGGCTGGGTAGCAAATAATAGTAAATGCTTACTGTTTTAAGTCACTGAGTCTTGGGATGTTTTGTTATGTGGCAATAGCTAACCAACACAACAAGGAAAAATGATTCTTCACTCTCTCATAACCTCTAACTTTTTTCTCTCTAAAGAATCTCCCTCATTTTTCTTCTTGGTGCCTCTCTCCTCTGGTCACTTTTTAATAACCTTCTCTTTCTATTATTCATCCTCTTAAGCTTATAGTCAGATTACATATGGCTTTATAGATCACCACTGAGAAATGAAAATGGAATCTGAATACATATGAAAAGGCATTTTTATAAGTGAAAAGCATATCGTGCAGGAGCTAATTGTGTGTGCATGGTTGAATGACTAAACATGCCCTGGAGAAGTTTTTCAGCATTCCATCAAAGCTTACTCATAATAAAAAACACATAAATAGTGTGTGTAGCCTGATGTGAACGAATAGACCTCAGGTCGGTAGCTTTTCCATTTGCTGTTCACAGGAAGAAAAGAGGCAGAAAGTTGCCTCTCCTTTTAGTGGACTCATTGCAATTAGGTCATGTTTCCTGCCTTGATCCTAATGAACAAGTACTGAAAGAAGTAACAGAAATGGGAATTTTGACATCAGGCTTCGGTCAACAGAATTGTACCTTTCTTTCTTGAACAGCCATTTCTCATTGAGGCCTGGGACCTGTTGCTTGGCATTTCCATAAAACCTCATGTCATCATTGTTACTGTCATCACTATACAGATTTAAAGGTGAATTGTATATAGGAGGAAAAAGAGATATGCATTGTTAAGGCTAGATTTAGCTCAGGAAAACGTATTAATCTCTCTGTTTCTGCAAAAAATACCACTATTTATATTTGCGATATGTTTTTTTTCTGATTATTCACGACACTGAATCCTCATAATGTGAGAGAAATAACCAATGTTTAAAGAAAATAAATTATTAATCCAAATCAGAAAACATTTTAGTGGCTGAGAGGCTAACCACCCAATGCTTTGATTTCCTTAATTTTATTAACACATATTTCTTGATTGTTTACCATATGTCATTTATAAAGTGGGACTGTTTTTTCACATAATTTGGAATTTTTCTGAAAATTTTCTTGTTGTTTATTTTATAATACACATGTTAAATATGAATTGCTAATTTAAATTTAAAAGAAAACCATGTTTTAGTAAGTTACACATTTAATATAGTACCAACCTAACAAAGTAACAATAAATAATTTAAAACATTAAATTAAAAATATTAATGTTGACTTTGGATAAATAGAACACTTCAAGAGAAGAAAATACAGTATTTTTAAAGGTCATATCTATAAAATGACAGGTATATGAAAGTAATTAAGAAACTGGTGTAAATCCTTTTTTGGCAAGTGGCCAGGTATTTATTAAATAAAACATGATTTCAAACTTTAAAAGAAAGAAATGTTCCAGGGTTGTGTGTGGACAGGAAACAATGGAAAGCATTTACATTTGCTGAGGAAATAAAATGTTTGCCTACATTTTTATAAAATCGACTACCAGCAGGTTAGTCTAAATCAAGACTGAGTTTTTTTGTCTTTCGTTAACTCAGTCATCTAATTAGAAACAAAAGAATTCACCAGAAAACAGTAGATGTCAAAATGTGGCAGAGCAGAGACAAAAAAAGAAGTGAAGCTGAGGGGGTGAAGCAGACATTATTACATTAAATCTAAAGAAATTAGCCAAGTTGTGTTTCCATGTGTGAGGAGTGAGGGCTTGAGGTCTTAACCTTAAGCAAGATGAGATAATGTAGAATCCTGCAATGCAGCCGACAAGTCTGCTGTTTCAAGAGAATAAAGTCATTTGGAGGATTGTGGACCTCATGGTGTGGAGTGAAACAAATCAGAGATTCAGAGACTGAGAAATATCAGCCAGTTCTGTGTCCCTAAAGACTCTCTCTCCACTTACAGTCCATACTTCAGTGGCTCCCCTGACTTGGCCATTAAGCCCCTAAACACATTTATGCATAGTTCCCTTGGATTTTGGTTTGCTCTGTGTCTGACATTAGGGGTGTCCCTCCAAGGATAGCCTCTCATGGCCTATAATGCAGCCTCTGTCCCGTCTTATCTCATCTCACAGGTGAAGGCTGACTCTGCCTACTTCCAGAAGCCACCTCAAGACTGGTAGGAGGGGTGGAGATGTAAAATGGGCTGGCTTTGCATCCACTTGTGGTGGTGGGGAATTGGAAGGGTTATCATGGCTGCAGAGGTCCCCCTAAATAGTGTGTGGTCCCAGTCCCACACCAGGCTCCTCAGCTTGGAGCACCAGTTCTGGAAAGAGCAGCTCCCACAACATCTGGCTGTGAAAATCAGCTGAGATTCAGTTCATCTGGGTGAAATGGACAGCTACTGGCAACTCAGGCATCCACTTGAAGGAACTGCACATACTCTCACTCCCAGGCATGCACCCTGGGCTCTGGCAGAGGAAGAGTGGTTGGGGAGGTCCCAGAGACATACAAGGAGAGACTAAATGTGTGACTTCAAGGCAAGGGCTAGAGGGGCAGCTGCCATTGTCCTTGCATTGAGCTCTCCTCCTGTGCAGCCAGTGGGTGGGTGCCATCTTTCCTGTGTTGAACTCTCCCCCCACATGGCCAAATCTGAATTTTCGTTGGTCTGATGAGCCCTGCTCATTCTACCTTGGTGACTCCTGAGACCCTACCCCACCCAACTCCCATACCACCCATACCACCTGAGGCTCTTTCAGTGGCTGAACCTTATGGACAGCAAGCAGGTGGTGACAGTCCTCAGGGTTTTCTGGAACTTTCTCAGCTTCCCAAGCCAAGTACTAGTGACAGTTGGCCTCAATTCACAGCATGGCCTCTCCCACACACCACCAGGTTCAGCACAGGCAGAGGCCAGCCATGGATCACTTTGTAACTCCTATCAGATAGCCCTGGACCAGTTTCAGGCAGCAGCTAACCTTGGCCTGCACAGGAGCCCCTTCCAAGAGGCCCAAGAACCAGCACACATGGTGGCTGTCTTCAAACCATATAAAACACGACCCGATTATCCCCAAGAGCAGCATACCCAAACAGGGGTCTTAGCAGGCACCTGAGTTCACTGGGACAAATCTTGGTCTGTGAAGTCAACTCCTACACAACAGTTTGTATGCTGTGTTCATGGCCAATCCTCACAGTCAGTAAATATGAGGATCAGTTTCACCTACTGACATGCAAACTACAATCAGGATTCAACTACACCATGAGAACACACACAACCCACACAAGGGACACACTTGGAGCATCCAGCTCAGGTGATTAGGTAGACTGCGCCATGGAGTCCCACAGGACAGCTACTACATAAGTCCACCCTGCCAAAACTGGGAGATGTAGCAGATTTACCAAATAAATAGAAATAAGCACAAAGAGGTAGCCAAATGAGAAAATAACAACAAGCAAACAAAAAAAGTCCTAAATGAAAGAAGAGAAACTCCAGAAAAATAACTAAATGAAATGGAGGCAAGCAATCTACCAGATACAAAGTTTAAAAGAATTGTTATAAGGATGCTTAAGAAACTTAGTGAGAATTTCAACAAAGAAATAGAAGAATAAAAAAGGACATAAGAACCAGAAAAAGAAAAAAAAAGAACCAGTCAGAAATAAAGAATATAATAATTGAAATAATGAATACACTAGAAGGATTCAATAGCAGATTAGATGAATCAGAGGATCAAATCAGTGATTTAGAAGACAAGGTAGTAGAAAATACCCAGTTGAAACAGCAAAAATTAAAAATTAAATAAATAAATAAATAAATAAATAAATAAATAAAATAAATAAATAAATCCAAAAATATGATAGTTTAATGGACCTCTGAGACAAAATCAAGGTACCAACATTCACATCATAGAGGTACTTCTCCTTCTCTCAGAAGGAGAACAGAGAGAACAAGGAATTGAGAACCTACTTGAAGAAATAATGACTGAAAATTTCCCTAACCTGGTAAAGGAAAAAAACGTACAAGCCCAGAAAGTGCAGAGAGTTCCAAACAAGATAAACCCAAAGACCCACATCAATATACATCATAATTAAAATGCCAAAGGTTAAAGACAAAGAGAAATCTTAAAAGCAGGAAGAGAAAAGCAGTTAAGTTATCTACAAGAAAGCCCTATAAGACTCTTAGCTGATTTCTCAACAGAAACTTTCCAGGCCAGAAGAGATTGGCATGAATTATTCAAACTGATGAAAAGCAACGACCTACAACCAAGATTACTCTAACCAGCAAGGCTGTTATTTAAAATTGTACGGGAGATAAAGAGCTTTTCAGGCACCCATAAAAAAGCTAAAGAAATTCTTCACCACCAAACAGTATTACAAGAAATGTTAAAGGGACTACTTTAAGAAGAAGAAGTCGGGAAAAAAGAACATAAATATGAATAATAAAATGGCAATAAATACATACCTATCAAGAATCACTTTACATGTTAATGGAATAAATACTCTAATCGAAACACACAGGCTGGCTAAAATGAGGCTCGTGCATATGCTGTCTGTATGAGACAACGTCAGATCTAAAGACACACACATACTGAAAGTAAAGGAATGGAAAAAATGTTTATGCGAATGGAAACAAACAAACAAAAAATGTTGAGGTAGCAATACTTATATCAGGTGAAATAGACATTAAAACAAAGGCTATAATAAGAGACAAAGAAGGACATATCATATTGATCAATTCAACAAGAGGATAAAACCCTAGTAAACATTCATGCACCCGTCATAGGATCACCTACATATATAAAGCAAA
>NW_011888825.1:5520509-5521245 GCF_000151845.1 Pteropus vampyrus | reverse complement strand
GAAGGACATATCATATTGATCAATTCAACAAGAGGATAAAACCCTAGTAAACATTCATGCACCCGTCATAGGATCACCTACATATATAAAGCAAATATTAACCAACATAAAGGGAGAGATTGACAGCAATTCAGTTACAGTGGGGGACTTTGATATGCCTTTGACATCAAGGAAGATCTTCCAGACAGAAAATCAACAAGAAAACAAAGGACACATTAGATCAGATGGATTTAAATGATATTTTTAGGACATTTCAAACTAAAGCAGGAGAATATACATTGTTCTCAAGTGCACATAGAACATTTTCCAAGATAGACCACATATTAGGCCATAAAACATATCCTAATAAATATAAGAACATTGAAATCATGCCAAGCATCTTCTTTGACCAAAATGATATAAAATTACAATTACAAGAAAAAAAAAACTGAAAAACACAAATACATAGAGGCTAAATAACATTCTACTAAACAATGAATGGGTTAACAATGAGATCAAGGGAGAAATCAAAATATACCTGAGACAAATAAAAATGAAACACAATGACTGAAAATCTATGGGACACAAATAAAGCAGTCTTCAGAGGGAAATTTATAGCAATACAAATCTAACCCCACTCCCTCAAAAACAAGAAAAATCTCAAATAAACAATCTAACTTTACACCTAAAGGAACTAGAAAAAGAACAATAAACAAAGCCCAAAGTTAAGTAAGAGGAAGAAATAATAAAGATCAGA
>NW_011888825.1:5516779-5519529 GCF_000151845.1 Pteropus vampyrus | reverse complement strand
AAAATTTAAAATAAACAATCTAACTTTACACCTAAAGGAACTAGAAAAAGAACAATAAACAAAGCCCAAAGTTAAGTAAGAGGAAGAAATAATAAAGATCAGAGCGAAAATAAACAAAAGTTTAAAAAAATTACAAAAGATCAATAAAACCAAGAACTGGTTCTTAGAAAAAGATAAATAAAATTGATAAAACTTTACCCAGACTCCTTAAGAAAAAATGAGACAGAACTCAAATAAATAAAATCAGAAATGAAAGAGAAGTGACAGCTGATACTACAGAAATACAAAAGATTATAAGAAAATACTATGAACACTTACATGCCAACAAATTTAATAATCTGGAAGAAATTCATAAATTCCTAAAAGTGTGGACTCTTCCAAGACTGAATAAAATTAAAAAAAAAAAACCAGAAAATCTGAGCAGACTGATTACTAATAAAGTCAAATCAGTAATCAAAATACTCTCCCCAGAAGTCCTAACCAAATTGTTTTACAGGTGAATTTTACCAAACATTCAAAAAAGAACTAACACCTATTTTCTCAAACTATTCCAAAAATTTTTAAGAGATCTCATTTTATGAGGCCACCATTACTCTGATTCCAAAGCCAAACAAAGTCATTACAAAAAAATTTATAGGCCAATATTCCTGATAAACGTAGATGCAAAAATCCTCAACAAAAGAGTAGTGAACCAAATTCAGCAATACATTAAAAAAGAGCATTCACCACGAATAGGTGGGATTTATTCCTGAGATGCAAGTTTGGTTCAATATCTGCAAATCAATTAACGTGATACACCACATAAAAAATGAAGGATAAAAATTATATGATCACATCAATAGATGCAGAAAAAGCATTTGACAAAATCCAGCATCAATTTATGAAAAAAAAAAAAAAAACTCTCAGCAGGACGGGAATAGAGAAAACATACCTTACAATAACAAAGGCCACATATGACAAATCCACAGCTAACATCTTACTCAATGGTGAAAAGTTAAAAGCATTTTCCTTACAATCAAGAACAAGACAAGAATGTCCACTTTCTCCACTTGTATTCAACATAGTATTAGAAGTCCTAGCCACAGCAATCAGACAAAAAAAGAAATAAAAGTCATACAAATTGGAAAGAAAGTAGTAAAACTGTCATTATTTGTAGATGACATGATACTATACATAGAGAACACTAAATATTCCACCAAAAACTATTAGAACTGATAAGTGAATTCAGTAAAGTAGCAGGATACAAAATCAATATTCAGAAATCAGTTGCATTTTATATGCTAATAGTGAACTATCAGAAAGAGAAATTAAGAAAACTATCCCATTTATAATTGCATAAAAAAACACTTAGGAATAAATTTAAGCAAAAAGGTGAAATACTTGTACTCAAAAAGTTATAAGACACTAAAGAAAGAAACTGAAGAAGATGTAATAAATGAAAGCATGTACCATATGCTTATGGATAGAAAGGATTAATACTGTTAAAATGTTCAGACTACCCAAAGAAATCTATATATTCAATACAATCTATCAAAATACCAATGAGATTTTTCACAGAACTCTAACAAGTAATCTTAAAATTTATATGGAGCCACAAAAAACCCTGAAAAGCCATAGCAATCTTGAGAAAAAAGAACAAAGTTGAAGATATCACCCTACTTGATATCAAATTATACTACAAGCCTATAGAAATCAATATATCATGCTACTGGTATAAAAACAGACACATCAGTGGAACAGAATAGAGAGTCCAGAAATAAATTCATGCCTATATAGTCAATGAATCTATAACAAAGGAGGAAATAATAGACAGTGGAGTAAAGACAGCCTAAAGACAGGTGGTGTTGGGAAAACTGGACAGATACATACAGAGACCTGAAACTAGTCCACTTTCTTACACTATATACAAAAATAAACTAACAATATATTAAAGACTTAAATTTAAGACCCAAAACCATAAAACTTCTAGAAGAAAATATAGACAGTAAACTCCGACATTGATCTTAGTAATATTTTCCCTGATATGTTGCCTAGGGTAAGGGAACAAAAGAAAAAAAACAAATGGAACTACATCAAACTAAAAAGGTTTTGTACAGAGAAGGAAACCATCAACAAAATGAAAAGACATGGTAGAAAAATGGAAGAAGATATTCGTCAATGATACATCTGGTAAAGGGTTAACATCCAAAATTTATAAAAACTTACACAACTCAACACCAAAAAATCCAACAATCCAATTAAAAAATTGGGCAGAGGAACTAAATAGACATTTCTCCAAAGAGAACATACAGTTGGCCAATAGACATATGCTCAATGTCACTAAGCATCAGAGAAATACAAATTAAAACCATAAGAGGTATTACCTCACGTTTGTCAGAATAGCCATTATCAATAAATCAACAAACAAGTGTTGGTGAGGATGTGGAGAAAAGGAAATCTTTGTGCATTGTTGGTGAGATTGCAAACTGGTGCAGCCACTATGGAAAAAAATATGGAGGTTCCTCATAAAATTAAAAATTGAACTACTATATGACCCAGCAATTTCACTTCCAGGTATTTATCGAAAGAGAAGATATATGCACCCCTACGTTCATTGCAACATGATTTGCAATAGCCAAGATATGGAAGGAACCTAAGTGCCCATCAATAGACAACTGGATGAAGAATTGTGGTACATATAAACAATGGAATATTACTTGTCCATAAAAAGAGTGAAATCTTACCATTTGCAACATCATGGATGGACCTGG
>NW_011888825.1:5486776-5515779 GCF_000151845.1 Pteropus vampyrus | reverse complement strand
CCATCATTCCATAATCCTCTCGTACTGGGCAGAACTGTTTTTTGAGCTGATTGTAGCATTGCATTTCTCAAGGAGTTTTAATTGTGTCAGGATCAGCTGAAGTATTTTTTAAATATGCAAATTTCTATGCCCAGTGTTTGTCTAATTGAATCAGATATCTGAGAGCAGGGCCCAGGAACCTGCAAGTAGCCCAAACACATGATTGTTCACAATCATTCAAATATTCCACAGCATGGTGACCTGGAGTTGGAGGCTGCTCTAGAATCCTCTACAGTTACCAAAATTTTATTCTTCTTGCTAGATATTTAGCTGCACCAGCCTGCAGAGAGTGGGGTCCTCCTTTCTACTTGTTAACTGTTAACATTTTATTCTTGCTAGATATGTTAGCTGCACCAGCCTGCAGAGTGGGGTACTCCTTTCTACTCGTTAACTGTTAACATTTTATTCTTCTTGCTAGATATGTTAGCTGCACCAGCCTGCAGAGTGGGGTACTCCTTTCTACTTGTTAACTGTTAACATTAAACAAATTATTATTGAGTGACTACCACGCTACAAGTACTTTTCAAGTCCACAGATACCATAGAGGAATAATTTACATAAAAATCTTTGCCCTCATGGAGCTAGTATTTAAGTGAGAGGAGACAAATGATAAACAAGTAAATAAGTAAAATGAATAATAGTCAGAAATTGGTAAGTGTGGAGAAAATGAAGCATGATAGGAGTGGGAGGGCTGAAGTGGAGTAGAGAGGTCTGCAATTTTAAATAGGAGGCTCAAGAAGGCATCCCTGAAAAGATGACTTCCAAGCAGTGGCCTAATAAGACACAGCAATGTGTGGGGCTGCCAGGTAAAATAAGGGTGCTATTATTAACTAAACTCCTCCCTCCCCAACCAAATTTGTGTGTTGAAGCTCTAATGTCCAATATGACTGTATTTGGAGACAGGGCCTTTAAAGTGGTGATTGACATAAAAGGACATCATAAGAGCATGATCCTAATCCAATAGGCTTGATGTCCACATAGAAGCAGGAAGACACACAAGGGATTTGTGTACACATAAAAAGGCCATGTGAGGGCACAGTGAGAAAGTGGCCATCTGCAAACTAAGGAACACAAGAGGAATCAACCCTGTCAACATCTTGAGAATGGACTTCTAGCCTCCAGAAGAGTGAAAAAATAAATTTCCCTTGTTTAAACTACCAGTCTGCAGTGTTTTGTTATGGCAGCCCTAGCAAACTAATATAAATTTTGATACCAAGAAGTGGGGTGTTGCTCTAACAAATACCTGAAAATATGCATGTGACTTTAGAACTGGGTAATGGGTAGATCCTGGAAGAGTTTTGGGGCATGTTAGAAAAAGCCTAGATTAATTGGAAGAGACTGTTAGCAGGAATATAGATGTTAAAGGTCATTCAGGTGAGGTTTCGGATGGAAATGAGCAAAATGTTATTGCAAATTGGAGGAAGGGTGAGTCTTGTCATAAAGTGGCTAAGAACTTGGCCACATTGTGTTCTGGTGTTTTGTGGAAAGTAGAAATTGCAAGTGACAAACTTGGATATTTAGCCGAGGAGATTTCTAAGTAAAGTATTGGAGGCCTAGTTTCTCCTTGCTGTTTATGGAAAAATGTGAGGAGAGAGATACACTGAAGATATTGTTAAGCAAAAAGAAACCATAACTTGAAGATTTGAAACTGTCTCAGCCTATTCATATTACAGAAAAACAAGAAAGCATGTTCTTGAGAGAGCACCAAGGATGCTGTTGGAAAATCATTTGATAAAGAGACTATAAATACAAAACTGAATCTAAAATCAGCCATCTCAGCAGAAGCCAGGAGTAGAGATGGGATTATACTGACAGAAACACTGCTAGCTTGCTTGACTAAAGAGGACAGAGATGAGACAAATTTTAAAAAGGCTGTTGGACTTCTGGGATATACAGGACAGGACGATAGATCTACTTGACTGCAAACATGTGTTGTTTTTAGAAGAAAAGGGAAAAAAGACCCAAAGGCAATTAACGATCCTTAGTGCAGCCACTCCTGCTACAGCCCAGAACACACAGGCCCAGGGTGCAAGCCTGTCTTCATCTCAGTTTTAGAGAGGGAGGTCACTTCCTCAGTTTTAGTGGGCCAGGGTGCTGCCATCCATGATCTTGAGGGCAAGGCCGCTGTCTCCCAGGGCTTAGAGGGTGACATTGCCACCCCAGTGAGTCTGGAAAGCAGAACATCCAACCAAAGAGGATTGTTCTGAAAACTTAAATCTAATGGAACTTATCTTGCTAGGTTTTGTACTGGCTTTGGACCTTTCACCCCTTTCTTCTTTTCAATTCCCCCTTTGGGAATGGAAGTATCTATCCTATGCTTGCCCTACCATTGTATTTTGTAAGCACATGACATGTCTGGTTTTATAGGTTCACAGCTGGAAAGAAATTTTGCCTCAGGATGAATCATTCAGTCACTCTCACTGATAACTGATTTAGAAGATACTTGAATGAGACTTTGGGCTTAGAATTGATGCTGGAATGGGTTAAAATTTGGAGAACTGTTAATATGGAGAAGAATGTATTTTGCATTGAGAATTACCTAAATTTGGGGAGCCAGAGGATGAAATGTTATGGACTGAACAGTGCTCCCTCCTGCCCCTCTGTCCTAGTTCATGTGTTGAAGCCCTAACAATCATTGTGACTGTATTTGGATATAGGGCCTTTAAAGAGATAATTAAAGTTAAATGAGGCCATAAAGGCTGGGCCCCAATCCAGTAGAACTGATGTCCTTATAAGAAGAGGAAGAAACACCAAGGATACACATGCCATGTGAGTATACAACAAGAGAATGGCATCTGCAAGGTAAGGAGAAAAGCCTCAGGGAAAAACAAACACGCCACACCTTGATCTTGGACTACTAGCCTCCAGAAGTGTGAGAGATAAGTTTCTATTGTTTAAGCCACCTACTCTGTGATATTTTGTTATGGCAGTCTTAGGAAACTACTACAGATATCCATTTTCTTTGAATTTCATATAATCAACAAATAAGTTTTACTGTATATGCTATATACTTTTACTAAAAATTATTTCTTACTTACATGATATTCAAATACAGCTGGGCATCCTATATTTTTATTTGCTAAATCTGGCAGCCCTAGCTACGTGAGTACCTGGGAGAAGAGAATTCTAGGCTGAGTGAACAACAATAAGGGCCTGATGTGTTGGTGGAACACAGAATTGCATCTGAGATGGAGTGAGGAGAGGGTGAGAGGAGATGAGATGAGGGTAAGGTGGCCAGAAAAAATACAGAACATACTTACACTAATTTATTGTACTAACTTATTATCTGTTGCTGATCTAAAATTCAACTTTAACTGGGTGTCCTATATATTTGCCAAATCTGGGGATCCTAGATGGGGACTAGATCCTATGGGGTCTGGAAGCCATTGTAAGACCTGGACTCTTACTCTTCCTGAGACAGTCAGTGATTTTTGATAGACATAAGCTTTTCAAAGTAGCTCCTAAAGCATAGTCTTTTCTCTGAAGTCTTCAATAGATGATGACTTATTTCAGATCTTCTACTTGTAGCAAAGGTTGTACCACAGGTACACCAGTGGTGCTCACCTAAGTCCCAACTGACCTGGCCATAACTAGAATTTGGAACTTATAAAATATTTATACTATACTCATTTATACCATTAGCCCTGCCTTGTATGTTGAAGTTTGAAATATTATTCTGATTTTTGAACACTTCCTTGTCCCCATTGGAGTACCTGTATGCATATTATTTAAAGAGAAAGGAGTGCCAGAGCTGTGTTGTTTAATTAAGTCTTTCTAATTGGAAACTTTTTGTAAATCAAAATCTGATTCTCTTGGTTAATTTTGCTTATAAAACTTTGCAAATTAAAACCTAATGGAAAAGAACTAAAAATATTAAAGCTTTGAAAAATTCCCAAACACCACAATGAAAAACTGTTCTATTTGTTCAGAAAGTTTACTGCTAGGAAAATCTCATAACCTGTTTAATCCTCTGCAGCTGGGAAAAGCAGTTTAAGGTAGATGGAGAAGGCTGGTAGAACTCTTTCTCAAAGAGCAGGGGAACAGAATTATATTTCACTGTGAATTATAACTGTTCATAGCTTAAGGAAGAGAGAAAGTTTTGATTACAGGTATAGTAAAATAATGATTAGGACTTAGTTTCTGCTCTGAATCCTAAGACCATGTAGGTTTTACTTCTCTTAGAATCTAAAAAATAATAGAACAGCAGAAACTTTTTTTTCCAAAAATCATTCATAGTGATAGTAGAAATGGTTAAATAGGAGTAAAGTAAATGAATTTATTATTTGTTTTTTTCTACTGTGCAGGCTCAGACACAGACGTGCATTATTATTGTTAATCATATTTCTAAAGCAGAAATTGCTTCTCAGCAATAGTTCAGACATATAGTCAACACAATTATAATGCAGACTCATAGCAAGAAATGTGTTATTTTTAAAATAAAGCAACATCCGAATATTTTAAAGGAAAAATTTTCTTCAAATTCATTAACTTTTAAATGAATCTAAAATGTCTGCAGTGAACTTCTGTGGTTTTGGTTTGCTCAGAATTCCCTTCCCATTCTTTTCCAGCAAGCATCTTTCTTTTTCCTTTAGGGACCCCTACACCTCCTTCTGGAGGAGCTGGTATTGCTCATTTCTCTGCAGTTGCTCACTTGGGATGATGTAAGGCTGTAGCTTCCTGGTCTGTGTGTTTTCCATGTAGACAAGAATGACCCCAATACACAGGTAACACAAGATGTGAGAAATGTTGATTAGGATATTACTCATGAGTGAGAAGGAAATCAACAGTGAATATCACATTCTTTTAGTTCTTAGACTCAATCCTCTTGAACCCATTTTATCCCTGTCCTCTATCTATGTAATCTGCTAACTCTATATGTTTCGTTAGTCTGGGTTTTCTGTCTTTGAAGCTAAGAGCCTGGGCTAAATAGGAGTTGATTCCTTTGTTACAGATGTAACTCAGATTTTATGTAAGAAAGAAAATCTACATACACATATATATGTATATAAAGCACAGTTGTTCTTTTCTCCAAAAAATGATCAGTTAGAAAAGATATTTTTGAACCCTTAAAAATCCTTTAATATTGTGTCTGCCTTCTCAATTACTTTAGTTTAAACAACAACACATGGTTTGGGAAAGACACATTAGCTTGAAACAGCTTCAGTTAATGCTAATTTTGGAATTTTATTGTGGGTACCTGACATAATCTATTTTAAAAGAGAAACAAAGAAATTTAAACAGATTCAGTAATTATTCTTGGAAGTATCAGATTTTTTGAAAAATCAAACCATTTCAATATTATTTTAAAAGTCAAATAGTAAGTGAATATGTGGCAAGATATCAGACATAAATCCCTTGAGTATGTGTGGGAAAATAAACAAAAAACCAAAAAACTGTCCTTATGTTATGAAAATGGAAACTTGTGGCTTAGCACAAAATTTTAGTGTCATCAATATATACAGCTTTAAATAGTACTTTATCTCAGACAGGAAGCAGAAATGTTGTTTTATGGGAAACTATGTTCGACGATTCAAGGAAAATGATTTACTAAAGAAGAAGATATTGATCTCAAAACTGCATGGGAAAAGTTTGAATAACATTTTTCATTAAATATGAAAGAGCAATATTTCTAAATTAAGAGACTACTTTATACAGTATGTCATTTTAAATATCATATATACCTAAGTAATTAATTATCAGGCACAGAGGTTTTATTTTTTTATCTATATCACTAATATTTTAATTGACTAACATTTTATTTTCTTTGATACTCTCATCAGGAAAAATTGAGAATCACCTTATATTTGGGGATATACCCTGTATGTATGTGTTTGTCTGTGTGTAAAGCATATTTATTAGATATATACTTAAAGGAAAATAAAAGAGAATTCAAGAGGTCAGAAGTACAGGTGGTAGTTTGACCAATAGTTTTGGGGAAAGTCAGTGGGCAGGCCAACCAGGTAATCCAAAGTTTGTGAGCTTGAACTCCACTTGAAATGGTTATTCAGGGTGAGGTTTCTCTGGTTTCACATAAAGTAAATTTAAAGGTAACTACTGAGTGGCAGGGCCAAGAAAAATATTATAAAGCACTCTGCACATATTTAAGTGAAATTCTGCCAAAATTCCATCCTCCCTCCTCTAGGTCTCTATTTGTCTAGCGATAGAGCACTCTGCTTGGGCCTCACCCAGCGTTAAGTGAATTAAGCATGGCAGGTAGAGCAAGTAAGTCTAAAGTCCATGACTCCTCTGTGTAATAAATGATGGAAAAGAGAAGGCATAAGAAGAATGGGTGGTAAAGTTTCTGGTCAGAGGCTGTGGATACTGTTCCACCATAAGCAAATAGTTTGTCTGTGTCTCTAGATGACTGTTCCTTTGACTGTTTTTGCAGCTGAATCCTATTTTTCCAGCTGTGTCTGTCACCACCATCACCATCATTGCTGCTGTATGCATCATCATCAACAGACACATTCAATCTATAGTACGGAAGTGCTTGCACTGTGCCAAGCAGTGTACTTAGCACTCCAGATGCTTCATCTCACTTATTGGGTAACTTCTTTTCACTATTTAATGGATGGCGTTGTGTTTATTGTTAGGGTCATAAAAAACAACATCCCTGCCTTAAAGTAAATGCAGTAGAGAAGGGAAAACACAATGTATGGATAAAAAGTGAGCTAACCCCAAAAATGTTACTAAATGAGAACAAACGGTAAAGATAATAAAAGTTATTATTTCATACTCAATGAACCCATTATTTTTAGCCATGTTGTCCAACGTAGTTTACCTGCATCATCTGAGAGGGTTATGAAATGTGTACCAAAGGGCACCAAACACATTCAAGCAATTTTGCAGAAACACACACATACACTAACTGAATATGATCATCTTTTCATTATTCAGTCTCGAAGTAGAAATTAAAAATTCAAATTAAATTTCATAGAAATAAATGGAAGTTTTTGTCCTCTGAAATTTTATAGTTTGCTCGTTCTCAGGCTGCTGACTTTTAAAGATGTCTGAGTTAAGTCAAGATTACTTGTCTAGTAGTTGTAGCATTGCCCATCTTCCACCAACTTGAGTAACAAATTAAGAAATTGAATGTAAAACAACCCAAAGTCTCTGATGTGTCCTACATTTTTATAGTGTTTGAGGGTCAATATGACTTGTAAGGTAGCAAGAAACTGACCTACCATAGAACATTGGGAAATACACAAGAATCTCCTTCGGTCTTCAGCAATTACAGACAATAAAATTACTTTTCTGTTACTCGGTACCTGGTTCCAGCATAGACCTAATGACATATTGGAAAAGGAGTGTAGACAGAGAAAAGAAAAAAACCAATGGGACCTCGGGCTTCAGGATGCCAGGCAGATCCTTGGGCCTGTTGTACACAATTGAAAGCATGGGAACTTAAAACAGTCTGAGAAATCTCCCACCAAATTATTCTGTTACCTTCCATACTATATTTTGGAAGGGATGGTGTTAGAGATAGTATATCCATCTTCCAAAATTTGCAATGAAGTCAATTTTCGAGTCACAATATCTTACTTGTGTGTTCTTTTTCCCTCTTAGAGTCCATCACCTACCTTGTGATTTCTATTTCCCTCTGAGTCTTTTTCCGGACACCTCAGTATTAAACTATATTTAGGCTCTTTATAGTGACAAAGCTCCCATTCTTTCTTGTGAAAAGAATTCCTTATAATTTGTGGTGGGGAAATAGAAGTGTTCATAGAGTTTCTTCTTTTACTATTTTTATCTCCTATTCTGTCTTACTGAGCCCCAGGAAGGCGCCAAGGCCATGAGCTCTGTATGGCTTATTTTTTGCATATTGGTTTTTGTTTGGGATTTTTAAGCCTGTGAAAACAACTTCCTAGGGGTGCTTTGATTTCAACCTTAGATTTGTTCCAGCAGGACCATCCCTCTCTGTAAATTTTGAACCAATGCTGTTGATGTTTTAAACATATGTGTGATCAGTGCTTCTATGGGGACCAATATGGCTTCTGCTACAAGTTTCACCAAACTAGTCCTCCAAAACTTTTAAACCTTCCAGACTCAGAAAGATCAGAAACCAAGATTTTCAACTGCAAAATATTACTTGAGTTTTATTTTCAGTGGTTCCACCAAATTTTTAACAGTTTTACTGGTTTCTAAAATGTGTCCCTTTTCTTCTTGACCACATACAGGACTAAATGGTTGACTGACTCTATGACTCTCCTTTTCTTGCTTTCCTCCTTCCTTTTTCAGTTCACATATTTATTTTTTAATATAAGATTCTAGATTTTTCTCTCATATGTCTGTCCTCCCACTCCATTGGGCAAATAGTGAAACATGTGATATTAGTGAGTTCTTAGGCTGCCAGACACATCCATTGTGCAAACAACACCTCTTCTCCTAGAATTGAATAATTCTGTTGGAGGTGTCCTGCTATAAGTCCAGCAGCCTCTGAGGCCTGGACTTCATTTATTGCCATTTTGTCCTTCCTCCACATTCCCTTAGAGAGTTGTCTCCATAAATTTTCCTCCCATTTCTTCTCAGGGAATACTTGAATCTCTACCTACAAAAACCATGTCATCTTAAAACTCATCCAATAATGTTTGAGATATTTTATATTATTTCCGTCTTCCTCTTTCATATCTATTCTGTTTGAAAAATTAACTTAGTAAAACATTTTTTTCTGATTTTCAAACACATGCTCTCTGTAAGTAGTCAAATAATAAAAATTCAAATAAAAAAACTCGAAATAGCTAACATTTCCATTGACCCTCCTAGGGGTATGGTAGTGGGGTGGGTGGCTGAGCAAGTTGTACATAATAGATTCTTCCAACATTCCAATTTTGCTAAGTCCCCAGACTCCTTTCTATTGTATTTCAGGAATGCACTGACATTTTGAAATCTTCATTAAGTCCAGCATTTGATTAGGCTACGCAGCATACTATTAATGCATTTACAAGGTGTTTGAGCTAATACACTAAGTCCCAAAATCAGTGAGAAAATCTCTGTTAGGGATTCCACCAGATCCCAAACCAGACTTTTTCCCCATTGTCCTAACACCATTGGAATCCGCTTTCACACACATTTCCCAGGCTTCAGCTAATTTACATTAGTGAGGTTTTGTTATCTTGCTATATAATTAAAAGATAATTATAGATTATCTTTTCCTGGAGCAAATCTGAACCTCTGCATTTGGGCTGTGTTTAGTTCTAACTCACCTTATGGACTTAGAAGCAATTAAAGGTGTTAGATACGATAAGGTTACCAGTTGTCTGTCTTCCTGCGCTAGAGGGAGTTCTTAGACATGAGACATTCAGTGCTAAAATCAAAAAAGTCTCAGGCAAACTGGGGCAAGTTGGTCACCTATGTGCAGGTTTTGAGTGAATGGGCATAATCTTGTGAGGCACCTGCCCCAGGTGCAGTCACTGAAAGCCTTTTATGCAGGTAAGGATTGATTACCTTAGATTGAGGAGGAAATGAGCCCACCTCTTCCTGCAATGGAGGTTCGAAGGAATTTGAATATTTTTGGTTTTGTCCATATTTGCCTAAATATTCTCATTCTATGTCTTAGAGTCCCAGTTCCCCGCATCAGTGTCCTTAAAATGGCCTAGGAGCCTTGGTGGAATTGTAGTTCTACCACCCCTACACTCATCCTCTGGGCTTAACTCTCAGCTGTACCTTTCCTGAGACCACAGGACATGGAGGACTCTTTAATATTGCTGGAGAGCCTCCTGGATTTCCACGTGTGTCCTAAATAGTGTGTCCACAGTTTTCTATTTCTTTTTCTCTATGAATGCTCTCTAAGGTCTAAGAAGAAGCCTGATTCCTCCATAATATTTATTATTTCTATTTGTCACAGGATGTCATTGCCATGGGCTTATGTTCTTCCAATGCCTCTCTTTTCCTTCCTGCATTTTATTCTGTTCTAGCCACCAATGATAATTTAAATTATTGAATATCATAGCTTACTCATATTTTATTTTCATTCAGCAAGGGAGTTACTCATGCACTTCTTAAATATATGACCAACTCAATTCCAGAATCTCATTTGAAAGCCTCTTTCCTGGGCCATTTCTGGAACCAATTGTTAGCCAAGTCCCAACAGAAAACAGATGGTACACTTAAAATAGGATGATTCCAAATAAGAAAACAGATGGCACAGTTTTTATGAAGCATGGGTGTAAGGGATTCACAAGGATAGTGTGATTACCTGAAGCTAGTAGAAGCTGAGCTATTATAACTCTAGACCTAAGAAGACAAGGAGGAGAGAGGTTACTGGAATTTGGAAGGAGAGAGAATTGAGTAGTCAGTTATCATGGGAGAAGGATGAATTTTCATCAAGGAACACAGCTGGTCCAGGCTGACCTCATAAGAAAGGATCTTGTTTTCTCTCACTGAACTTTCTTTCAGTGTTCCAATTGGCTGAAATTAACTGGAAACCATGAGATAAAGGTACTCTATTGCTATAGTCTCTACATATGAAATATATGTAGTGAAATCTGGTAGTTCTCTACTCATCACTGTTCAGCGTTTTGAAATTTCCTTCCTTCCAAGTCATTGAAGGCCTCACAATCCATGTCCTTGGGGTCAAGAAACACTGTTATCTAATACTTATTTTTCATTTTGAGTGTCCCCTGCCCTTGCTACCTCCCTCTCCTCCACTACCCTTCACAAACCAAGGTACTCTATCACTTGATTAAATGATTCAACTAATTTGTCTCTTAAATAATTTTTATTTTGAGTTTTTTTTTCAATCTTTCTCTCTGTCTTGGTTAAAAGTCATATATGTGTTTTGATGACATTCTGTTGATTCTACACTTCTTTGTTTTTCTCTAAGGTTATCATAGTGAAGGTCACAGTCAATTTTGCACAGCCCATGGCTCACCAACCTTCATTCAAACTTTCAGTTCTCTCCAGTGATCTTTCTGTCATGCAAGAATGTTCCCAGGCACATACCTTCTCCCTCTCTTTTTTCCAGTTCTTTTTTTCTCTAGGGAAGCTCTAACTTTATACGTCATTATTATTATGAGCAATTATAGAGATCAACTTTTGCTACTAAGCTTCCTCTTTGGATCCATCCTCAAAGTGTATCTCAAAACAAACTCAAGAGGAATTTTGATTGATAGCATTTTCCTTTAGTTTATTTCAAATAAGACTTAAAGAAAGAATAAAAGAATATATGCCAAACTGTTAAGTCTGGGTTTTTATTTTCTTCTTTTATATTCTCCTACAGTGAACATGTATTACTTTTATAAATTTTAAAAAATAATGTGGATTAAAATTTGAGCCACAAGTTGTGTTCATTCAAAGATTCAGATATATATGGGCATGTTTCAGAAAACTGATGGACAAAATAACAAACTGTTATTTTGAAATGATATTTGTGAAAACAACATAGTGTATGTCATCTCAAACTTGTTCTGGACTCCATTCATGCAGTCTGTGTTTAACTGAAAAAAAAATGTTTTACTAAATGTAGTAGGATGCAGTACTTTGTAATCTCTCAAATAGAGCACACAGAGATCACATATAGCATTGAGAGCTTGAGGACTATAGGGCAGTGTTGTCACATGGTGGGCATGGAAGGTGAAGGGAGGGATTCTGGAGCCTGGTAGAACACAGAAAGAAAGCAAGGAAATGTCAGGTGGCAGATGATAGATTATGAGCAGTATTTTGTTGAGAGCTCCAATACCCATCAGGGCAATGGAAATATAACTTTTTTAGATCTTGTGAGACATCTCCTGGAGACTCCCAGAAAAACATGGAGATACTACTTTTCAGAGGGCTGGAGGTCTTGATTCTGAAGGTAGGTTCAAGAATCAGTTATTTAGATTAATCATTGATACTATAATTACATCTTTATCAATTATGTGAAAAGACTGGGGAAATTAGAATGGATTTTTATAAAAGCTTGTTGTGTGTCTACTATGTTCCCAGCACCGAGATAAACATAGTAATAATACAAGGATGCCCAATCCTTGACTCAAAAAAACTCCATTGTAGCAGGATGTCTGAGATGTGTAGGTGCTGTGTAGTACTGAAAAGGACAATAGTATGATTGAGACATGGACTGTACTTCAATGCCAAGTCTGGTGCAGTTACTCAGTAAAGATCTGAAAATCAATGGGTGGTGGATGAAGTTTTGAATACATAAGTGTCAGGTGAGTGTTAGAAATAATAAAAGCTCCAAGATTCTAGAAAACAGAGGAAATAGACTGACCTGTTTTGAGTCTCTAATCGTGTTGAAATAAGTAAAATATTCTTTTGTAAGTGATATCTATATATTTCAAGCAATAGAGAGAATGGCCTCAACTACTAAATGACATAGAAAGTGTGCTTATAAATATCAAATGGAATAGGAGAGATGGCAACAAATTCTCAGTGGCTGAGATAAGAATTTCAATATTAAAAAAAGAAGAGGAATAAATAATGCATGAGAATTGTGAACCCAAATATTTTGAGGACGGAATACCTTGGCATAGTTGTTCAGTGACATAGGAAACAAGGGTTTAGATAATACCAAAAGGCAGAAGGTAGGCTGGGGAAATTCTCCTATCTGCCCCTTGATCTCAGCATCCTCTTTACACCTTTGCCAAGAACAATATGTTCTTACACTGATGCAGCCACATGAATCATCTGATAGCAGCCTAATGCTTTCTGAAGCACTAGCATCTCCGTCAGCAGCCTTCAAGGAATGGTTCCTGAAGAGATGCCAGGTTGAGTTGTGAGTTTCTTTTGTGTGGGTTTCTGAAATCCTGGCAGGTAATTCAATCAAATTCCACTCTCCACCTGTCCCATTTTCCTTTCACCTTTGCCCTACCTGCCAAGAAAGAAAGATAAATGGAAACCAGAACTAACTGAAAACTGTTTGGAGTATTACATTCCCATTGCAGATTGTTTCAGGCTAAGCCCCTGGGATCTGGGTTGTTTTGGGTCAATGCCAGTCCAGGGTTTCTCTGAGGAAGCTATGGACTCCAGCTGTCTTATGAATTTCTAGTCTCAAAGACCCTGAAGTAGATGCAATGTGACTCCTGCCTGCTGACACGGGTTGGAGAAAGAGGGAAGGAATCAGGTGGAATTGCATCAGCCTCAGAGTCCTTACTTAGATTGCCTTCAGCTCCACATCTGCCACTGCAAAACAAACACAGAGAGAGTGCTAATGAGCATGTGCAGTAGATTGTTTCTAGCAAGGATGAATTTGGCAGGTAACAGCTATCCTAATAGAGACGAGAAAATGGAGAGAAATCAAAGAAAAAAAAAGATTAGAGTCAGAGAGCACCTTCTTTATGTGATCAATACTATGCTTTTAGTAAAGTGCTCCTTGATCATTCATGTAAACATTTAACAAATATTTATTGAGTGTGCCAGAAACTATAATATATTATAAGATTATAATAATGAAAAATTTTGGTCTCTAATTTATAGACTTAATAATCCATAATTCCAATGACATGCAAAGTTATCACAGGACAATATGTTGTACTAGATGCCAAAAGAACTCACAGAAGGCAGTGACTGATTTTCTTAAGAGGAGAAGACTACAGAGAAGGCTGCGTATACAGTACTATTTGATCTGATGTGTAAAGAAAGAATAGGCATTTACTGATAGACAAGGAGAGAAGATTCACCAAGAAAGAACATTTGAAAGACCTGGATTTTTAAAGCAGCATACAGTGCTAATTCAGGGATTAAAAAAATTAACTATGTGCTTTGAGGATACATTCTGTAATACAGAGTTGTGGTATAGAGGCTGGGAAATTAGCCATCAGATTATGCCATTCTATATCTTGCAGATGCTAGTGGAGAGAAGGGCATTGGTGGATATTAAGGAGGAGAGAGGCATTATCAGACTTGTGTTTTATAATGAGCACGTAATAGTTACATAGAATGTGACATATAAAGGAGGTAGGGAGGTGCTTAGAAGGCTCTTGGAACAGACGAGTGAGAAATGAGCCATATCTGAACTTGGGCAGTGGCAGGTGGGAAAGTAAGGGGCCTGAGAATGTGATGAGAGAATATGATGTAGTGAAATAGAAAAAGACCACTGATGTGAACTCCTGATCTCTTAATGTTTGTAAAAGTTTACAAAACTCATTTAACCTTCTGAAAGTCCATTTGACCCTCTATTAATTGAGACTAGCACAAACTCCACCTTCCTCACAGGATTATTAGAGTGTAAAAATGAGACAATAAATGTGAAAGTGTTTTCTATTTCATGAAATACTATATAAGAGGGTTGGGGAGATTAATACTATTTTAAGAAATAATAGACATATTGTTACTCAAAATTTAAGATAGGAAATGCTTGCATTTCTCTCCAAAATGGGAGTCAGCACACCTGTGTTTAAATCCTCCTCTTCCTACACCACAATTTTAGAAGCTACCACTGTTTCATGGCTTCATCATTGTAGAGTTGTTGGTTTGGACCAGCAATGGAAGCTTTAGCTGTGCAATTTCTAATATTTTCAGAGTCCTCAAAAGATGGGTGGTGTCCCCATCTTTTTTTAATCTCTGAATTAAAAAATTTGCAATGGTGGTGATATTGGGAATGGGGACACCACCCATCCCTGCAGTGCAGCTATCTCCCACATATTACACATATATAGCTAGATCTTCCAGTATGGATGCACACAGGATAAAACTGAAGTCTCCCACTCCTGATGAGTCTGTGTTAGGAAGAAAAATAGAATAAAAAAGACAACTGGGCACTTAGACAAAAAAAGGAAATATTTTTTCTTTTCCTGGAAAGAGGAGATCATAGATTTCTCAAGTGGTCGGTATTAGCAAGCAAAAGATAAAGTTAATGTATATAGTTTCAATTCTTGAAATTTTTTTTTTAGTGTCCTTCATCTTTCATTTTTGTTCTTTCTCTCCTAAATGAGTGAAGTCATATGGAACTACCTTATCAAAAAGCAATTGAAAACATGCATTTACTAGTTTATTTCTAGACTCTCAATTCTATCTCATTCATCTATGTTTATCTTTTTCCAGCATCACACTGGTTTGACCATACCCTCTCACTTTTGTGGTAGTGTGAGTGACTGGCCTTGACATTGAATTTGCCACATGGCTTGCTTTAACCAATGGAGTGAGAAAAAAACTGACAAAAGCAGAGTCCTGAAATGGGCTTGTGCCTTGGAGTTCATTTTCTCATGCTTTTGACATCATCATGAGAACATGCCCAAACTAGCTTGCTGGAAGAAGAGACACATAAAGCAGAGACAAGTAGCCCAGTTGCCCTAGCAAAGGCCAGACTAGATTAGATCACCAATTAGACAATCCTCAGACATAGGAGCAAGCCCGGTTGTGCTCAGCAACTGTTTAGCTGACTTCTCACCACTACAAGTCTTCCAGAATTTTGTAGTTGATCATGATACACTAGAAGCTAATTGGTCATTGGCTGAAGCTTTTCTCTCAAACTTGGGATAATTGTTGGCTTTGGTGGGCTGAGTAGTTTCCCTGCCGAAGGAGCCTGCCTTAGTTTCTCCTTTGCTTAGATGTCATCATAGGAGAGAGGTTAAGGGTAACAATTTTGTCATTAAAAGTTGTTTTCAGAAAGACATGGGCATGGATTCTAATTCTGTCTCTTGAAAGTGCTATGGTTTGGGGAAATTTACTTTCTCTAATTCTCGGTTTCTCTTTCTGTAACATGTGGACAAAATATTTAAGAGATAATCATGAGTATTAAGCAAAACAAATGTATATAAGATATTAGCATGAGATCCAATGCTATCATTGTTATTTTTATTATCCTAAGGGAGAAAACATCTACCAAGGAGAGGTACCCTAGATCCATCTTACAACACAACATAACAATTTATAAAGAACATCTTAATATGAAAGTGTCCCAAACAGGTGATTAAGCAGTGACAGTGTGAGTAAAGGAAAACAAAAGTATAACTTTAGTAACAGAGTAAAAAGGACACCACCAATAGGGTAACATCCTTCTGAAGATCTTTATTCATCAAATTAAAGCCACATTCTCTGGCTCCACAGTCCTATAGGATCCCAAATCTTGACTACTATCACTCCTGCTTCTATTTGAGGGTGCAATAAAGTAAAAAAGGTAAAATGTGCCACAAATCATAATTAAACATATACATTTTCAATGGAATTTTTATTTTAAAAAATAAAAGACAAAAAAAAATTTTAAACACACCCTGATGGTCTTTTTATTAAATCTCAGAGCAAAGTTTTGGCTACGCCTGAGTAACACAGTTCCTCAAAGGGAAACTCAATAGTTGAGACCAGAAAAGTTTTAATAAATGGTTATTAAATTGAATTTCTGTTCAGTTGGAGAGAAGGAGAATGCAGACAAACAAGAGATGCTGGATTGGTGGGAATGCAGAATAGTAAAACCACTTTGCAAAAGTGTTTGGCTATTTCTTATACCCTTAGACATACACCTGCTATATTATCCAGCCATTCCACTTATAGGCATTTACTTAAGAAAAATAAAATGTTCGTTCACTCGAAAACTTGTTACTAATGAATATAATGACTTTGCTTGTGCCCCAAACTGGAAACAACCAAATGTCCATCAATTTATGAATGAATAAACAAACTATTATACATCCATCCAATGGAATACTATTCAGCAATACAAAAGAATGAAATACTGATAGATTGAAAAAAATCTCAAAATTTTTATGTTAAGTGAAAAAATCTAGACTCAAAATATTAAATTCTGAATGATTTCATTTAGATGACATTTAAAAAAAAATGAAACTGTGTGAACGGTAATCAGATCAATGGTTGCCAGGGGCTAAGAGTAGGAAAAAATGTTAATGCTATTTTACACTTCATGAAGGGAAATGAAAGTGCCTAAACATAGGAAATGGTAATGCCATGTTATTCTCCAATGTCCACATTACACATGAATAATTTTTTTTACCTTTAAGAAACCAAACAACCTGAAAAGGCGAAACAGCAGTCTGAAAATAATGACTTCTAATTAGTAGCAAAATGAAATAATTTTGTTTCAATTTAAAAAGAAACATTTAAGGCAAGAAAAAATGGGATCATCATAAAGAAGAGGACACACTCTAATTGATGGACAGTCCTTCTGGCAACATAAGGCCGGTTTTCCATCTAACGAAGGTGTTAAAGAATGGATTTCTCAATGAGTCAGAGATAGTATTAATTGACTCCTAAGAGCCATTCTAAATGTTAAATTCTATAATTCTAGGTTGTTCCATTTACCATAAATTTTCAAAACTCTAAAGACTGTAAAGTATTCATTTCAACAAAACAGTGGTGCCATGCTTAAGCTGAAGTTACGATATAAATTAAGTATGTAGATAAACTGTATTTGAAAATTCTATAGGAATTTGCATGGTGGAGATCAACATGGGGCCCTGATAAGCTCAGCATGGCCAGTTTCTCCCTTCAGGACTGGAACAAATTATTATTTCTTTAGTAGAGCACCATTTAAAGAAGAAAGTGTGATTCATGAAAAAATTTCACCTTTAAACCCTGAGTTCACACTCATGATGGTGAGATGCTCACATTAGGGGGAACTGCAGAGACACAGTTCTCTTCTCACATTAATTTCAGGACATTGTTTTTTGGATGGAATGTGCATACAACCACTCCCACAATTAGAGCTGAAATTTATTTTTCTCTCTCTTTTTTATATACATACATGATTAGATTTGTCCTAGTTAAAGTCAACTATTATGGTCACTTCATAGTAAATGAGGTTTAAAAAGATTTCTCAGATAATGACTACTAATTAACAATTCACAGGTCAATAATAAAAGAGGCCATTTTCTTAGCTATCCATTGTCCAGAGGTGTACACTGAAATTTGTTAGAGTGGTTAACATTAATGAATTCATTTCTGAGTATATTAAACCCTCTTTCCACTTTTTTTCTCATTTTCCCTCATGTTTCATTTTTCAATCGCCATCTTCTTTTCTTTGTCTCCACTTCCACTGATTTCCTTACCTCCCTCTTCCTGAAACTTTCTCTTCTTCCTCTCTCTCTCTCTCTCTTTTTTTTTTTTTTACTGTTCTTACATGAACTATAGGCCCATGTTCATTGTTATTTGTAGTATTCCGACTCTGGGTTTTAAAATCGTACAGTCTTTGAAGAAAGTTATTTGTTGAAAATTCCAAGTTATTCTGGAAGCACGACAATTAAAATTAGTTTCTTCAGAGTAAGAGATAAAAAGATTTGACACTACTTCATTGAGCCAGTCCTTCTCCTGACACAATTTAATTATCTAGTCCAACAAACCAGGTATCTTTCATGCCACTTTAATGGAGCTTTGACACTAGGAATTTAATTAAGGTAGTAGATTAAAAAAAAAAACAACTTAGAAGTAAGATGATCTCTTTCTGGAACATTGAGCATAAAAATTCACTTAAGAGTGGCATTATTAAATAAGGTTTATTGCTTCACTTTCTATTTTTTTCTGATAGAAATCCAAGAGTTTTAGTTATTTTAATTAGCTTTTTTTAAGATGTCAAAAGTTAATAGGAAGAGCACTTAAGGATTAACAAATGAACAAACACAAAACATGCAATTATTTATCCACATATAGAAGGCAGACTTTAAAAGCTAGAAACAATCTTTAACATGACTTAGCTGGAGATTTTTATGACATGTAAATATGGACGCACAGACATATTTAATATATATTATGTAAAATGAAAATTTCCAAGTACACACACACACACACACACACACACACACGTACACGAAAGATTCAGTGGTTTGTTCAGGATCACACAATTTAGAAGCAGAAACAGGATTAGAACCAGTCTTCTATCTCAAAATATAACAATCTAATTATCATGAGTCAAATTTATGGCTATCTTTATGGTGATCTTTAAGGAAGACAGAGGTTTGATAAGGAAGAGGGTATGTGGGAGTTTCTAGGGGCTGGCACTGTTCTATTTCTTGACCTGGGTGATAAGTACATGGATGTTCACAGTGTGATAATTCATTAAACTATACATTTGTGTTTTATGTACTTTCGCATTGTTATATATTTAACATTCTCAAAAATCCAATATATATCTATATAGTATATAATATATAGATATTATCTGTACATTATACAAAGCTATATAATATATAGCTATATGAACATTTGATATAGAGATGTGAACATTGTGTGTGTATATACATATATACACACATGCATACATACACACGTCATGTTTATTCATCAGCAACACAGCTTAGTCCTTAGAATCTGTTTCCTAATATATAATTAATTGACATCTAAGATAGAGATAGGCAGAGATCAGCTGTGAACTGAGAAGCTCCCTGAGATAGTTTTGAAGATTCAGCCTACAAATCCCTAATTCCTAGGGAAACAGACTCATGGGGATGAGAAACCAAGTTTTGTTGGTAGAATGAGTGCATACACAGTAGTGTGTTGTACCAAAGACTATTAGCTTTCCTCCAACAATTATTTTTCTCCCTTTTCCAAAACAATGGAATTTCTAGCTGCCCAGAATAGAATATATTTTCCAGCTTAGCTAGAAGCTAAGTGTGTTCATGAGACCAAATTTTGGCCAATGAGATGAAACTTGAAGTGTCATGTAGTAGTTTCTTAGAATTTTCTTTAGGAGACAATCGGTTAATACCTCTGTCCTTTTTCTCCATCTGCTGCCTGGAATACAGATTTTGTTTTAAACTGTGAAGATGAAGCTACACTTCAGGAATGGCTGAGCAATGAAAAGAAAACAGCCTAGGTCCCTGAAGATTTTGTGATCTGTAGTGGCAGAACTACCCTGCCATCTCTGGATTGTGTACATCCTGGATTTTATGTAAAAGAATATGAAATTTCTATCTTTTTTAAGCCACTCTTGGGTTAAATTTATATGTTACTCCTTATCCTAATCAACTCACGCGTGCTTCTGTTGTGGGGTCGGAGGCAGTTTATGGTGTTGATATGTATTTGAAAAGCTTTAGTAGATGTTTACAGCTGCATGAGCTAAAAGATTCTCATATGATTTTTATAGAGTAAGAATTTGCTAGCAGAGACAGTAATAATTAAAGAACCATAAAACCAAGACTATCATATAGTTTTACATAATAGCACTCTAAAGGCATTGTATGAATTTTGTTTTCTTTTAAGAAAGATGTTTCATATGAGTTTCTTGGATTGTACAAATGATTAGTATTTTTACCACATATATCAAGGAAGTGAAAGTGTACAGTAATTCATTCTTGAACAGAGGGTTTAGGATCAAAAGTCAAATGTCTGAGGTACTGTCCATTGCTTCGTAGTATGGTCTGTGAATGTAGGCAGATTCGAACTCAAATCCTGTCTCCATTGCTGCATAGCTTTTGATAAATTATTTAATTTCTCTAAGCTGTAGATTTTTTCTCTGTAAAATAGAGATAACAATAACATATATTTACTGGGGTTTTATGAGAATAAATGAGCTAAGGTTTGCAGTATTGGTACAATGGCATTCTCTCATATGAGCTGTCTGGTTTCCATCACCAGGTGTGTGGGGGCACACTTATTCCTGGTCCTTCACCTTCATACCCTTCTGGTGGTTCTCTGTGTCATCTCTATACCAGTTGGGGGTGAACAGGATTCATTCTGATACCAGACACCCTGCTGGAGTGGAAGAACCCTGTGACTCTGCCTTAGCCTACATGCCCATGCACACCATTCATTACTCTATCCTGGACACGCACCTATTTGAAATTTTTCTGCCTCCCTTGAGTTGGTCAGCTTTCACTGGGACTTCCCTATGACCTTGTGATTGGGAGCATCCAATGTCCTTCCCTCATGCCTCACCCCACAATCCAGGACATCATTTTCTAATCTGAAGTTTAAAAAATGAAAAACGAACAACAAGAGAGACTATGAGGTTTCTCCAAAATATTTTGTCTTTATCACAAATCTTTTTTATTCCTTTAAGGACATATATATTTTGAAACTTTAGTACTGTGAGGAGATTCCTGTTTGCTTGCTTTTCTCACCTTCTTCTTCTGAGAACAAGCACTTAATGGCATATTTGCTTGAAAGTGGGAAAGGTGGGAATACTATAGCAAATACCTGTAAACCTTTCAAAATGTTATCCTGCTAAAGCAAATACTATCTGTATCACAGAGTAGTGAAACCATTTATCCAAAGTAATTGGTGGAGCGGGAATTGCAATCGTACATTCTAAGTCTTATGTGAGGAAAATCAAATTCTATTAGTTTGATCTCACATGGATCCCAGTATTTTAAATAGTAGCCTAGCGTTATACACACCTTATATGTATATATTAATTTTATATGTATATATAAAACATTTATAATATTTTATTAATCATTAGAAAAATGAAATACCATTAATGGTTAGTCTTATTTTCTTGTTTGCCTGTTTGTGTGTGAGTGCATATATGCATTGGATATTGTATTTGCAATAATTTGTAGAAACAATGTGAGGCTTAGGAAGATGTTGTCTTCTTCTGAAGCATTGTGTCTGCCAGTTGGCAAGGCATGCTATCAATCCAGGATTGCTGTAGTCTAATTTCAAAGACTGAGATGACTTAAAGTTGTGGTGACATCCTTGGGAGGGCTTGACCATTTCTGGCTCATGCCTCCTCTACAGATAAAGCCTATTGAGATCCAAACCAAATGAAGAGTTCAGTAGTGCATTCTACCTGAGCAGGGCTAGATTGCCAATTCCTGTCCTCTAAGCCCCACAGGGATGTCAAAATCACTGCTCAGGAACTTGGCCTCTCAACTGCCTCCTTGGTACCAACAAACATCCTCGAGTGAAAAAGTGGCTTCGGATTTCAAAATTGTCTTACTCTAATCCTGGCCCAATACTTTTTCTCTCTCTCATCATCTCTCCATTGATTTCAAGGTGAATTTTTTCTTTAATTTTTGTCCAGCTTTTCTATTAGTTCACAGAAGAAAATGTCGTTCCAATGCAATCCTAGCAGATTTAAAACTATTTTTAAATCTCATGGATAAATTTAGTTATTTGAGTTTTCTAGTTTTTCCTTATTTACCTTTTATATTTTCATTTCCCTTCATCTTATATTCCACAACATATCACTTCAAACACTCTCCACAAGATCTTCAAATTTTTGTTGTCCTTGCACATTAAAACAAATATATAAAACTAAATTTAATGTTTTTCTACCAATCATTTCTTCTTTCTTATTTTCAGTCATTACTACTGATTGCCATAAACCTTAGCTACATTCTCAACTTCTCCTTTTCTCTCACCTATGGTATCCAATCAATCACTATAATCTTTTATTTTTATTTCACAAACACAGATTAGCAGGATAATAGTTTAAGATATCAAGTATTTTCCATACTTGCTTTCTTCTCTACCCAAAAGCAGTTACAGTTTTTAGTGCCTCTGTCTTCATGGGGCTGATAAGAGCTGAGACTAGAATCAGGTGCTTGCCTTTGAAATTACATATTCTTCACACTGACAAAGTCTTGAAAGTGAAAGCTTTTCATTACAAAATTGGGGCTTTTTTTTTTTTTTATAAAAGCTTTGAGTGGCAAAAGAACTGAGCCTTGACTGGGGTACTCACAGTATGAAGTGTCTACTATAAAGAATAGAGAAAGAAAGAAGACATGATGAGATAAATCTAGTGTTCTCAACCAAAACAGGTCAAGCTTAACCAGCTGATGTGAATAGAATTTCAAAAAATGTGACTGGAGTACACATTCTGGTGGATCTCTGTACTGTATACTCTTCTCCTTCCTATCCCTCATTGAGCATCTAGATGTTGAAAGCAATGGGCAATGGAAACATGGTATTCACGAAACAGAAGGTGCTTGTGTCTTCATTCCTATTGCAACTCAAGGAGGTAGCAAATTAGCAGAGAAGTCTTCTACATCAGGGTATCTTCAGGGCTGACAAAGCAATAATAGAACATAGAATGGTATAGCTGCTGTAGAAAACAGTCTATAGTTCTTCGAAAAGTTAAACATAGAATTACCATATCACCTAGCAATTTCTCTCTTAGGTATACACCTAAAAGAATTAAAAACTGGTGCACAAACAAATACTGTGCATGCATGTTCACAGTAACATAATACAAAATATGATACCCATACGATTCCTTACTATTCATCTATAAAAAGGAGTAAATTAGATATGTGCTACAACATGATAAGTGAATAAACCTAGACACAAAACATTACATGTATGATTTTATTTATATGAAACATTAAGAGTAGATAAGTTGTTAGAGACAGAATGAAGACTGGGACTGGAGAAGGGTGCAATGGGAGTGACTGCTTAAAGATTACAGGTTTGATTTCTTTTTTGGGTGAGAAAAAGGTGTTGGAACTAGACAAAGGTGATGGTTGTAAAACCTTGTAAATGTATTAAATGTCACTGAATTGTGCACTTTAAAATGGTTAATGGTTAAATTTATTTTATATAAATTTTACCTCAAATAAAAAAGAGAAAAACAAGAAATTGTGATCAGATGTCTCTAGGTAGAGTGAGCCTGAGACATTCTTAAAAGACACTGGAGGAAATTAAACATTTTTGTGTTCTAAGAATGGCTGAAAACTAGCTGAGAGAAGACTTTTGTAGTCAGGGAGAGAGTGACCGTCACAGACTGGATGTCAGGGTGGAGTGGAGAATGTGATGTCTCAGCCACAAATGTATAAGAATAGGTAGCAATAACCAAAGACTGATGAGGGTTGTACGTCTCAGCAGAGTCCAGCAGATGAATGCTGATGACCATGAGCCCATCTCTTTTCTCATGCTATGGAAGCCCTCTGAACTTAGATCATCTCCCCCAGGAAAAGTTGATGGAGAGGGATCTCGATTGAGCATGTTAAATGTGGAAGTGACCAAGGTTAATTCATAAAATAACCTCATGTAATTTCTATATTGACCTAGTTTCCTTTGAAATACCTACAATAAATTAGCAGACTGGGCTAGGCGTTGCATGTCCAATTGAATTACGGAAAACAAAAACGCATTTTCTTGGACACTGAAGTCAATCACTATAGAATATGAATTTGCTATAACTCTTCCAAATGGGTTTCCCTTTTAGTATTTCCAATGGTGTCTGATAAGTCTAAGTCTCATCTAGCTGATGACAAACAATAGAATGAGGCCTTCCTTTGTACAAAAAAGAGGGTTTATCACACCTTGTATTTTGTGAATTAAAAAAGAGAGGCTGCTGGGTCCCCAGGAGCAGATTGGGGGAAGGGAGGATAGTTGAGGCTTGAGTTTGGGAGGTAGTAGTAACTGAAGCCTGTGATCACTCAGGGCTTTGGGCGGCTTGCAGCGTGGGTAGTGGATTAGGATAAATGGAGAAAAATGGATGCAAGCTAGCAGGGCCAGTGCCTGTTCCAGACTGCAGGACACATTATGTCCAAATCTACAGATCCCCTTTTCTAGCTCAGTTGTTTTGCTGGCCTCTAAACTCTCCCTTGAAGTCATGGCAAGAGATATACCATGATTATTAACCAACTGTGAGATAAGAGTTAAGTCCTCAGAGAACAGTCTGTGCTACAGTCAATGCAACCTAGACTTGGAAAGGGAGATGACACCTGAGTTTACACTTGAGTACCTACAGTTATCTCTTCTGACTCCCCATTTTCCATTTATGTTTATACTACCACAACTTTGCTCCATACATAGACCAGACTGTTTCTTTTGCCTTGAATATTCTTTCTCCATGTCCACTATCTTTGTTTATCTAATTTCTCTCCATTCTATAGATCTTAGCTGAGTTGCCACACAGAGTCTCCATTGATTTCTAAGTCTGAGTTAGACTTAGAAATTGGACCCGATAAAGCACATTTACCCCTATCTTAGCCATTGTTACTTTGTTTGTAATCCATGTTCAGTGATCTGACTTCGCTGTGGAGCACAGAGGTCAGTAACATTTTCTGTAAAAAGACAAATCGTTAAGTCTTTTAGTTTTGTGGGCCATATACAATTTTGTATGCTCTTTTTTTTGGTTTTAACTTTTGTATTTTATTTTCCTTAGTTATTTTACAACCTTTTAAAAATGTAAAACACATTTTTAGTTCACTGGCAGTACAAAAGCAGGTCATTTGGCCCCCGGCTGTAGTTTTCTGATGCTTGCTCTAGAGTTATACTTCTTAAGGGCAGGATCATGTTCCCAGTGGCTAGCACGATTCCTGCAAAGGATGCTCCACATGTATAACTGAATTAAATTGAACCCTGTTTGTTAAGGCTGACTTGTTCTAACTTATTTTGCTTTCTCAAAATCTTTTTCACCACTAATAATCCTATAATATTTTTTGTCACTTTATACATTTTAGTTTTTTAAACCAGTCCCTTCAAGACCAGTTGCTTCTCCATCACATAATGATTTCAGTTTAAGGATCTGCCACCAAATCAGTGAGAGTTTTCTTTTTCTTTTCTTTTCTTTTCTTTTTCTTTTCTTTTCTTTTCTTTTCTTTTCTTTTCTTTTCCTTTCCTTTTCTCTTTTCTTCCTTTCCTCTGTCTTTCTTTCTTTCCTTCTTTCTTTCTCTTGTATTTCTCTCTTCTTGTAATCTCTTTTTGAGAGAGATTATAAGAGCTAGCACATGGCTGATTGTTTTCAACTTGGAAAAGGTTATTCTGGCATGCCCAGTGCTTGTAAACTAATGAGTCTTGAGAGGGATTTTTTTGTGAAAGCCCTCCCAACTCCAAGCTATAAAACTTGGTGTCAGCAAGAAATCTGGTTCTTAAATGGACTATACATTTCACTTCTTTCTCAGTATTTAAAAGCATATTTGAAGAGAGGTTTTTAAATGGAGATATGCTGGATTGCCTCAGGAATCCAATCCCTCTATGACTCAAACAAAACTATGATATTTGAACTACTTTCTCTCCTATTACCACTGCATCACTCAACAGTTTTGGGCACTTTCCCATCACCTGAGAAGTAGTCATCTGTCACCTTGGTATGGTGAGAAAAAATAAAGAGGAACACTGTCGTGGAACTGTGGTCTCATTAAAAATTTATATATGACTCCTGTACATAATATAGTCGTACAAGGCTATAAAATCCTTCAGACCATTTTACTAATACTCTATAACAGGAATTGAAACAAAGAAGCAACAACAAAAGATACACCTATAAGAGCAGGCTCTGGCTAATGAGAGATTAGTCAGTAGGTAAAACCACAGTGCAGCCAAAAGCACTTGCTGCCCTTCTTTGTAGCTGGTTTGAGGCTCTTTCTTTCCGGCCCATCTGTACTGTTTTTACAGCAGTCTTGCATACTTATGGAGTGAGAGCATGCTGCTTGTTGCTACAAACAGCTCCCATAAATGTTGGAGCCAAGTGTGTCAAAACATTACAGCATATTAAACACCTTTAAGCATGATCCATAACCTTGTAATTGGTACCGAAATAACAAGACTTGTGTTTTAAATGGGAATTTGACTCTGTGATTGCTGTTGTCAATCTGCTCCATTAGAACACAGCTGGGAAAGTGGGTCATGAGAAAAGAATGGCTGTGATTGAGGCACAGAACCCTGAACTTAGACCTTAAAGATCATCTGGACTAACGCCCATCTTTGATTCATGAAGAAACAAGGCCAAGTGGGCTCTGTGACTTACTCAGGGATTCCTGATTTCCTTTTCCATGCTCTTTCCATTGAACACAATGCTTTTCTATGAAAGTAAAACTTTTCTTGGTATAAATAATACTTGCATTAGCTTGAAAATTATACAATTTCAGTTTGAAATGGATCTCTGCTGATACAAAAATAGGACAAAGTAAATATAGCTTTTGTTTTTGATGAGCATGACCAAAAACTTTCTATTTTCCAAATATCTCTTTCTGAATCTGTTCCAGGTCCCCAAATCTTCATTACTAGAAAAATTCCTTTAACCATTATCTCTGCAATCCTTGGTTAAGATCAAGTACATTATTAAGAGAAATTGTAAAGTTTTGGAACAAATGCAGGCCTTAGAATAGGCATGAGTGGTTTACATTCTGGCCTTGATGCTTGCTAGATTTATGACTTCAAGCCAGTCACTAACCCCTCTCACCCACTTATGTAGAGCCCACTCTAAACCTGTTTCCTCAGCTGAAAAAGGAACCAACACTGAGCAATGTGAGGAATTACTTGAAATAAAGTTATCACCTTAGTGTTTTCCACATAGCAAACATTTCACTATTATGATAAATATCAATGGATATAAAATGAGCTGCCTTATATGTATACTTTAAATCTTCTGCTGATGGGGTTAACTGCCTATTTACTAAATTCATCATCAAGAGCACACCAAGGTAAACACTGAGATCCTTAGATCTTTTAATGATTGACAGAAGTCGGAACATATAATGTTCTAATGCTGATATTTATTTGGAAGAATAAGGTTCTGATTTATGAGTGTCTTGTAAATGAGAATTGGTAATTAAAAAGCTTAAAGTTTTAGTTTTATTTTCTTTTTTAAATTTCTATCCAGGCTTGCGATTTAAAAAATGCTTTCAGGACCTTTGCTTTTGTGGCTGGCAAATATTTAAGAAAACTACTATTATATGGGGAGCACTCAAGAGAAAATGGATGAGTTTTTTTCAACCTCTTTTCATTAAGTAAGAAGAAGAAAACAAAACCTTTTTAAAAAATGTTTATCAAGTAAATGCCAGTAGCACTGCATATGTTGTCCTATTTAATCTTAGACCCAAAGAGGCAGATACTATAGTCCTTGCTTGGGATATATTGAAAGATTTTCTCTAAGATTTTAACTTTAGGGAAATAAGATATTTCTCTTAGAATTAAACTTTGAATTAATAAATATAAGATTCACAAATATAAGTGATGTAAATGAAATGAAAAGTCACAAGAAAGAGATAGAATAGTGTCAGGTCAGTACAATATGAAATCATGTTAACATTATTAACATTTTTATTGAAGAACAGTGTCTTTGGATAGGGGTACAGATCAATAATGAGTCCAGAAAAAAAGAAGAGCACAGAGATAAACAAGAGCTGTCAGAGAAAAAGGAGAAGCTCAGTCAATGAATTTGGAGAGGTCTCGTGTCATTGCCAGGTTTCTATTTTGTGGACATGTATAACTGAGGCTATATTAGCTTGATTCCATTAAGCAAACAACCAATTTATCTTTTTTTTAAATTTCATTCTCAACAAACAAACCCTTGGTTTTAATTTGACTTCCCATGTAAGTTTGCCTACAGGAAAAGAAAGTTGCTGATCATGCAGCTGTGAGGACTCTGGTCCAAGTCTTATTTATCTTGGGAAATTAATAAAATGGCTTTCTGGTTTTACATGTTAGTCCTGAGATTGGTTAATATAAATAGATCTGCCTGACATAATTGGATTTCTGAATCAACCAAGGAGATGGTGGTATATTTATCTGGTAGTTCATGCTAACCTATGAAATCTCATTGAAATTAAATATCCTACCTGTTCTGTTTAATAACCACTTTATGAGACCACCTTTCTTCCAATAATGATACATTTTGAACAAAATATAAACAGATACTCTTTGAAAAGGTTGTAGAACAATCCAAAAATAGCAGAAACTGAAAGGGACATGAAATGTAAAAAAAGGTCAGAAAACTAGGTGAACTCTATGCCTAAGTGTTCTTCCCCCTGAAGGCACTTCCCACCTCCCACCTGCACACAGAAAAATAGAATACAAAGAGAAAGTGATAGTCTTATTGAACTGAAAAAAATGGAATCCAGCATTCAGGGTTGCCACAACTCTTAGAGGTGGAGGGGGGAATCAAAAAAGGTAAGAAATATAGAGCAAAGAATCCTAAAAATTGCATAAAAGTTACCCTCGCTGACTCTTAAACTATTCAATTCAGAACAATAACCCCAAGGAACCCATCAGAGAGCAGCAGTTGGAAAGCTAAATAAATAACTCGATAGAGATATTAACAATGCCTAGTGCAGAGAAAGAGTTTGGAGTTAAAGGACTGACAAGCAGAAGAATTGATAAATACAGTGGGCTTCTTAATGAAACCCAAAAGGGTCAGCACATTAGGAATAGGGACCACATCCCAAGACTAATGACTATGCTGTAAATAACAG
>NW_011888825.1:5470619-5485591 GCF_000151845.1 Pteropus vampyrus | reverse complement strand
CAGTGAAGATCTAAGAAAAATCCCTTCATGATTTTGGTAGGGAGAAGAAGTGAGTAATCATATGAAACACACCTCCAAGCTTTCTCTATAATGGTTTTTGCAGGAGAAAGGACAGTTTTAGAGCCATATTTCAGTTGGGGGAAGGGCATTCTTCTCCCTCTAATCTTTTCTCATTTTCTTATCTTACCTCAGGAAAACAAAAAGCAGAAAACATGGTCAACAGGAGTCAATGCTTCAAGTTAATAGAGCGGGAATACTGCAGTGAGGGAAGAGAGTAGAAGACAAAAGGTAAAAAAAAAAAAAAAAAAAACAAATTTTTTTTTTTTACACATTAATCTTATCTTTTGATTGAGCATAAGGAACAAGTCTTTTGACAAAAGAAAAAAAAAAAAAAAAAAGAACAAAACAATATACAACTGGCGAAGACCTCAAGACACAGGACCACTAAAGACCTCAAGACAGGTCCACTAAAACACTGAAATTTAATCATATTATAGAACACTCTATCCCTTCCATACATTATCATCAGCAGAGCTCCAGTATAATAACTAGATTATAGCCAAAAGTGTTCTCTCTAACAAGGAGTATTAAGTATTAAGCCCAAAGTCAAGAAAAAAGACAAAATGACACTAGAGAAATGTGGAATCACTTGTACCTTTAACTATAACAAACATTAAACATAGCTTAACCAAGTAACCATAAATCCTCACAATAAATTCCTTACCTCGATGTCTATTACCCAGTACAACGTGTCTGGCTAGCCACAATAAATTAAAAGGTGTCCCAAAAGGCAAGAAAAGAAAACACAGTCTGAAAAGACAATGTGACAATCCAAGAACTGTGGGATCATTTCAAAAGGCTTAAAATACGTATAATTGGAATACAAGAGGAAAAAATATGTTTGCAGTAATAGTGGCTGAGGACTTCCAAAATTAGTAACAACATCAAACAAGAGATCCACAAAGTTCAGAGAACACCACCCAGGATACATACCAGAAATAACACACATAGGCTTATCATATTCAAACTGCATAAAATAAAGACAAAGAGAAAATCTTGGGAAAAGAACAAGGATAAAAATTGCAGAGAGATTCTCATTAGAAATTATGTAAGTAAGTTCAAAGTAAAGCGAAATATTTGGTTTTCAAAGAAAATCTTCTACAGAACTAGAATTATAAATCCAGCAAAATTATCTTTCATCACTAAAGGAGAAACAAAAACTTTCTCAGGAAAAAAAAAAAAAACACAAATAAATTCATTTGCCTTTTCTGCAAGAAGTGTTAAGAAAGATTTTTTTTTGTCTTTTTTGTTGTTTTGTTTAAAACAGAAGAAAAAATGACAAATTATAAATATAAACCTACATAAAAAGAAGAACAGCATTAGAGAAGAAATCAATGGAGGCAAAATAAAATTTTTCATTTTTATTATTCTTAACTTATCTAAAGACGATTGTTTAAAATAACAAAAGTAACAATGAATTAAGTCATTATAGCCTTTGAGTAAGTAAAACGAATTATAGCAATGTTACAAGAGATAAGATGAAGGTATCTACACTTCATGTGAAGTAGAATATTATTATTAAAAGGTGGGCTTATATCAGTTAAAAATGTATATTGTAAACCCTAGGACAACTAAAAACAGGCTTTAAAAAGAAATGTAATTTATATAAAAAGAGAGAAGATAAAATAAAATAAAATAAAATGTTCAATTAAAACCAGAGAAAGCAGAAAAAGAGATGGAAAAAAGAAATAAAGAACAAAGTCAATAATTAGAAAATAGTTACAAACATGGTAGATATTAATCCAGCTAATTACTTTATATGGGAATTAAAATTCTTTTAAATGTAAATGATCTAAATACATAATAATTTCCAGAATGGATAAAAATAACCCAATTATATGTTGTCTAAAAGAAACTCACTTTAAATGTAAATAGATAGGTTCAAAGTAAAGGAATGGAGAAAGATATATACCATGCTAAACTAATCAAAAGAAAGTGGAAGTAGCTATATTTATTTCAGACAAAACAAAGTTTAGAAAAGGAAAACTTTCATGGAAAACTTTCATGGATAAACTTTCATGGATAAAACTTTCATGGATAAAACTTTCATGGAAAACTTTCATGTGTTTTTCAATAATAAAGGATTTAATTTTCCAAGAAGACACAGTAATTCTTAATGTGTAAGACCATCAAAATAAATATGAAAAAAATGATAAAACTGAAAAGAATATAGATGACTATTAAAGTTGAAGGCTCCAACAACCTTCTTTCAACAATTGAAAGATAAAGCAAGCAGAACATTAGTAAAGATTCGGTTGAACTTAACAGCACTACCTTGATCTAACTGACATATATAGAATACTTCATCCTATAACAGCAGAATGCAGATGCTTCTCAAGCTCACATTGGACTTATACTAAAATAGACCAACTTTTAGACCATAAAACACACCTTAAGAAAATTTAATAAAAGATATAATGCAAAGTATGTTCTTATATCATAATGAAATGAAACCAGATATTAGTAACAAAATAGTTTAGAAATCCCCAAATATATAGAAATTAAGCAACACACTTCTAAATACTCCATGGGTTAATGAACAAGTCTCAAGATAAACTTTTTAAAATTTTAAGTAAATGAAAATAAAATACAACTTATCAAAATTAGTAGAATGCAGCAAAAGCAATGCTTAAAGGAAAATTTATAGTATTAAATGCATGTATTAGAAAAGTGATAAGAACTAAAATTCATAATCTAAATTTACATTTTAGAATACTAGAGAAAGAAGAGTGTTGTAAGCCTAAAATTAGAAGAAAGAAATAGTAAAAATTAGACCAGAACTTAACAAGCCAGCTCAAATGCTAATTCTTTGAAAAGATAAAAAAAAAAAAAAACTTCTTGCCAGAATAGCCAATAAAAAAGGGAAAAGACACAAATGATTAATATTAAAAATGAAGAATAGATCATCACTATTGATTTTGTGAACATTAAAGAATACTTAAGTAATAAAATAATAATAAACACTGAAGTAATAAAGTAATACTAAGAACAATTTTTTTTGGTCACAAATCTAAGTTAAATGAAATGCACCAATCTCTTGATAGGCACTAACTACTAAAACTGGCACAAAGAAACAGATAACTAGAATAGACCTATATCTATTAAAGAAATTGAGCCAATAATGAATAACTTCTCACATAAGAAAGTACCAGATTGGTAGCATAATTCTGCCAAAATTTAAAGAAGAAAAGTACCAATTCTTCATTACCTCATTCAGCAATCAGAATCAGACAGAATACTTCCTAACTTCTATGAGGCCAATTACCTAATACCAAAACCAGATAAAATATTACAAAAAGAAAAACTACAGATTAATATCTCTTATAGATATAGATGCAAAAATCCTCAAGAAACTATTAGCAAATCAATCCACTATGTATAAAATGAATTATACATGATGACCATATGGAATTTATTCTGGTTCAATATTTAAAAATTATTCAATATAATCCTCTGCATCAACAAGCTATGGAAGAAAAATATGATCACATTAATTGATGCAGAAGTATTTAATAAATACCTATTCATTATAACAACTCTCTACAAACCAAGAATAGAGGGGAACTTCCACAACTCACAAAGAACATTGATAAAAACCTATAGTTAACATCATACTTAATGAACATTTTCCCAATAAAATTGGGAAGAAGGCAAGTATGTCTTCTCTCACTAGTCACATTCAGTATCATTCTGAAATCCCTAGATAGTTCAATCATACAGGAAAAAGAAATATAAGTATACAGATTGAAAAAAATGCCAGCCTACTATTCACAGACAGCATGATCACTAATGTTGAAAATCCCAAATAAGTTTTCTACAAAACTTTTCTACAAAAAAGTTTTCAGAAATGAATAAATGATTATAGTAAATTTGCATGATACAGGTCCATATACAGTCAATTCTCATTATTCACTGTAGTTATGTTCAATAAAGTCATTATAAACATCGAATTAGCAAATACTGAGTGATTGCTCTTAAGCAAAATATAGAGCTGGGTTCCTGTAAGCTTTTACTCACATTTCCAATCAACTGATCAATACATAACTTTGTGTATGTGTGTTTCTGTTTAAAGTCACCTAATTTAATATATATGTCTTACAATTGTTAATTATATGCAGCGTTTCTTTATAATAAAACACTAGCTAATAAGGGTTTGTCATTTTCCTGACTGTGGATAATGTAATCATAAATTTTTTTGGCTTTTAGATTCACAATGTTGTCCATCAGTCATTATCTCATGAATCCAAGCATTTAACTGTTTTCCCATCTTTTCCATAGTTTCATCACATACTATAGATGTTACTTTAGCACTTTCAGAATAGCTCTACACAGAATAGGTGAATTTCCTCATCCTTTATTCTGGATGTACTATAATGTTGATTTAAAATTCAACTCACAGCTACAGAAGTATAAGTCATGCCTGAATAAAGTTTATCTAACACACTATGAACACTAAACAGCACCTCAACACTATGCTTGTCATTTTAAACAGTTAAATCACTAACATAAAGCATATAAATGCAAAAAATGTAGTACTAAATAGAGTGCAAAAAGGACACTTGTTCATAGTATGAAAGCTTAAACAAGATGGCCAGGTGTTACCTTGTTTAACATCAGCTAACAATTTGTATTAGGTGACTCAAATTTTTTGCCGCTCAACATGTCCTCAAATGACTGTGAGCATACTGGGAGTATTGATTTTGAGATTACAAATAAATTTTAGTCAGTAAACAAATTTGTAAATACAAAATCTGAGAATAAAAAGAATTGACTACACAAAAGTCAATTCTTTTCCTATATTCTAGCAATAAAATAATAGAATTTGAAAAAAAAATGACAAATTAACTCTTCCCCAATGCAATACTTAAATGTTAATCTAACAAAATAAGTACAAAATCTATATGCAGAAAATGACAAAACACTATTGAAATAAATCAAAGTTCTAAATAAATGGAGAGATAGTCCATGTTTATTATTTGGTAGAGTCAGTATTGTTAAGGTATTTACTTTTCCACCTTGATATATAGACTCAATGCAATGTCAATAAAATTCTCAAGATATCATGTTATAGATACTAATAAACTTATTCCAAAGTTAATTTGGAAAGGCGAAAGACCTGGAATAACCAATCTAATTCTAAACAAGATGAACAATCACTACCTAATTTCTAGACTTTCTGTCAAGCTAAAATAAGAAAGAAAATATGATATTGGTAAAAGAATAGCCACACAGATCAACAAAGTGAATACAGAGCCCAGAAATAGACCTATACAGATATAGACAACGGATCTTTGGGTAAGGCACAGAGTTAGTTCAATGGAGAAAGGATGATCTATTCAACAAATAAAACTGGAGCAATTACATATGCCCATATGTAAAATATAAACCTAGATCCAGATTTACACCTTTACAAAATTATAGACATGAATTATAGACCTAATTATAAAATGTAAAATTCTAAAACTTCTAGGAAAAAAAAAATAGAAAATATAGATGACCTTGTATTTGGTGAAGAGGTTTTAGATCAACACCAAAAGCACATGAAAGAAAATACTTGTAAGTTCGACTTTAGTAAAATTAAAAACTTCTGTTATGCAAGACGTTACTAATAGAATAAAAAGATAAGCTGAAGACTGTGAGAAAATATTTACAAGATACATATCTGATAAAGAACTCATTTAAAATACATGAAGATTTTCTGAAAACTCAACAATAGGAAACACTACTAAATTTAAAAATGGGCAAAGGTTAAGCAAAGGAAACAAACAAACAAAAAAGAAAATGGTAGTACATCAAACTAAAAAGTTTTTGTACAGTAAAGGAAACCATTAACAAAGCAAAGACAACCTACTTCATGGGAGAAGATATTCTCCAATGATATATCCGATAAGAGATTAATATCCAAAATTTATAAAAAATCTCATGCAACCTAACACACACAAAAAATAAACAATCCAATTCAAGCATGGGCAGAGTATCTAAATGGACATCTCTCCGAAGAGAACATTCAGCTGGCCAATAGATATATGAAAAGATGCTCAACATCAATATTCATCAGAGAAATGCAAATTAAAACCTCACAGAGATATCTCCTCACACCTGAAAGAATGGTCATCATAAATAAATCAACAAACAACAAGTGTTGGCAAGGATGTGGAGAAAAGAGAATCCTCATACACTAATGATGAGATTGCAAATTGGGCAGCCACTATGGAAAACGGTATGGAGGTTCCTCCAAAAATTAAAAATAGAACTACAATATAACCCAGCAATTCTACTTCTGTATATTTATTCAAAGACACCCAAAACTAAGTTGAAAGATGTATGTGCTCCTATATTTATTGCAACATTGTTAAAATAGCCAAGATATGGAAGCAACCTAAGTGCCTATCAATAGACGATTGGCTAAAGAAGATGTGGTACATATATATATACAGTGAAATATTATTTACTCATAAAAATGAATGAAATCTTACTATGTGCAACAACATGGATGGACCTAGAAGGTATTTTGCTAAGTGAAATAACTCAGACAGATAAACACAAATTCCATACAATCTCACTTATATGTGAACTCTAAAGAACAAAATAAACAAACAAAACAGAAACAGTCATAGATACAGAGAACTAACTGATGGTTGCCAGGTGGAAGGGGGTTGAGAAGAATGTGTGAAAAAGGTGAAGGGATTAAAAAGTACAAATTGGAAGTTACAAAATAGTCACAAGGATATAAAGTAGAACATAGGAAACATAGTCAATAATATTTTAATAACTATGTATGGTATCAGGGGAGTTCTAGACTTATTGGGAAGATTACATGTAAATTACATGTAAATGTCTAACTGCTATTCTGTACACCTAAAGCTAATACAATATTGAATGTTTACTGTAATTGAAAAAATTTTTTAAATTTTTAAATAGTTACAAAAATGGGGAAAGATTATTAATAACAACTCACTGAAGATTTATAGATAGCAAACAAACATATGAAAATATAATGAACTTTTTTTGTCAATAGAAGAATGAATGCAAATTAAAACAAGTGACATAACATTGTATATCTATTAGAACACTTGAACTCCAAATATGAAATAAAACAAAATAATAGTGCTGATAAGGATATAGAGTAACGGAAACTCTCATCTATTTGTGGTGGAAATGCAATATTGTATATCCACTTTGGAAGACTATTTGGTAGTTATTTACAAAGTTGAATACACTTACCATATAATCCAGGGAATTTAGGTATTTATCCAACTGTGTTTAAAATTTATATCCACTCAAAACAGCACAGAAATGTTTATAACACCTTTATTCATAATCACTCAAACTTGAAAGCAACCAAGATGACTGTATGGCTGCAGATTTGAGGTGTCTAGGTAAGGGGTACGAGGCTCCAGCATTTGGAAGAAAATGAGGGAAGCGGTACGCAACCGCAAGATAGCTCTTTATTTCAGCAAGGGCATAGCCAGCCTTGCTGGACAGTGGCTCCGTTTATACACAGGTTAAACAATAGTGGCACACTGTCAAATAATGGAAGCCCACGCATGCGTACTGGACACATGGTTACATAAGGGGAGAAGTGCTGAGTTACTTCTGCTCAGAAATTAGCTGCTAAGGGTGTTGGGAAGGAGCCTGACTATAGCCATCCTTCGTTCTCCACACTCTCTACCCCTTCAGGGTTCTTCCCTTGCACCTACGTAGGCTTGGCAAGTGATCACTGTAGAAAGAAAGAGCCCTGTACCCACACGCCACAGCAATATAGTAAACAACAACATGCCACTAGGAGGCAGGCTCCATCTCCTAAGAGAGCTATGATGCAGTGCCAAGTGGACATTAGGCTTGCCCACCACTCCTGCAGGGGATCCCCAATGAGCCACTGGACTGCCTGTATTTCTTGGGAGAGACCTGCCAAGGTTCATGAGATGTTGTGCCGGTGGTCTGGGATATAAATACAACATTTAATGTGGAGAATGGCACAAGTGCCCCCTTGGGCAGCAGTTAAGATGTCCAAAGCCATATGATTTTGCGGACTTCTTTTCTAAGTTGATCTACTTCATCAGTTACCAGACTAAGGGCTTTATGAATATGATTCAAGGCTCAAGAAGCACATTCTGCCAAAGCTGTCACTTGAGTTTCAACTACCACATCACCTGCCGCAAGCAGAAAGATGGCTATGGGGTAATATCACCATAGGGTCTGCTTAGTGCAGACATGTTGTGAATAATACACATCCCAATTTGGGGGGGCACCATGGGAGTAGCTGTCACACAGTTGCTGGCAAATATGGGCTTCCAGAAGTACAGCGGCCTGTCCAATTCAAGGGAATATAGGGCCATCCTTGAGCCCCACATGCCCATAGGCTTCCTGGGGGCAAAATCATAGTTGGGTGGGTGCCGGCATATTTTTTTCCTGTCCACCAATGCGTAGTGGATGAGATAGTAGTTACATTTTGGCATAGAGGACGTGGCACCCACCTAACTATCAGGATCTCATGTTTCTTTGAATACAGTGGGACACATCCCCATTCACCTCTACCCCTTCATTAGTCAGCCATGACTATCCATCATGTAATGAGCACCCCAATAAGGGTTTGTACAGTCTGTGCTGAGTTCTTCTTTGTGTATCCACTTGAGTATGGATGATGGTCCAGTCAGGTAACTGGGATCACCAGTGAGTCATCCGATCCCATGCTGTGACATCAGCTGCATGTATATACCAGGGCAACCCTGCAGAGGTGCTGACATGAAACTCCGTGAAGATGCAACAGTGTGAGACATTCTCAACTGTGGCATAGGTATGTGCCCAATCAGCTACAGTAATCACTTAAAGTAGCCTAAGATCGGAAAGAAAGGAAGGACAATGGTACCAACACAAGTAAGTGTTTTCCAACAAGCAAGATGCATGCTAGCGTCTTATCTTGTGATAAGATTGTTGCCTCCAGGGGGAGGGTGGCCTGGCCAAAGTTACCATATCCATTCCCCTTTTTGCATTGATCCCACCATGTCAATATAGGAGAACTCATGATAGGCCACAGTGACAACACAAAGGTTTCCCTTAAGATGGCATGTTCTTCTTCATCCATCTCTCCTGTGGGATATCTCACAGTTATTTATGGTGTTTAGTAGGCCATTACCCAAGGAATCACCGTAAGTTCAATTCTAGCCCCTTGCCCCATGGGGCTTTTAGGCCTACCCACAGACAGTGCAGGGCTTTTATTTTCCATGGCCAAGTTCCTTGCACTGTTTCTCCCTTTTCAGACAAGTAGGGGCAAGTAGGAGTATGTTAGCATTGAGTCCATGACCAAGTTTCAACAGAGTTTCAGTGGTAGTTAGTTACCTATAATGGATTGAGGCCACGGCCCTATGTAATAGCAGCTCTATCAGAGAGGAACCTCCATCTCGAGGTTGTTCATTCAGGTCCCTCAATATGTTCCACAGGCAGGACACTCAACTTCGCAGTCCCAGGGGATTGACGATTACTTGTAGGTGCTGTTTCAACAGCCCATTGTACCACTCAGGCAATGCCTGCTTCCTGGGGATTATACGGGCATGCAATTTAAATTGAATTTCCATTTGCATGGCCAATGTTTGGACCTCATGCCTGGTAAAATGAATACCTTGGACACTTTCTACCACTAATGGCCTACTGTAAAAGGCACGTAAGTGTTTGAAAGCTTGGATAGTATGTTTTTGGTTTGCGGCCGCATAGGGCCATGCAAACAATAACCCAATAGCTGTGTCTACTGCCATAAGGGCATAAGATGCCCCCTGGGCTTTTGGAAGTGGTCCTATGTAATCTATCTGCCACGTAGTCAATGGGACCCTTCACCTCATTACTTGCACATGCTTCTGCTTTATGCAGTGAAGATGAGGTATATCCTGGCTGCATACCGGACACTTGGCAAAGGCATCTGTGACATCTTCCCACTTCAAGGGAAGTTTCCATTGTTGCCTCACTGTCCACATAGTTTTGGCACCTGCGCGCTGCAATCATCTGTGGAGCCAGTGTGCCACATTAGTAGCAGGAGCCTTTTCCAGTCATCGCACATGCGAGAGCACATCTGCATCACATTTCTTGGAGTTACTAAGGGGACATGACCCATAACATGATACAAAGTTACGTCCTTTTCCTGTCCTGTCTTCCGTAGGTCTTGCCACATGGCTTGTTCCCATAAGGGCCTATGGCCCTCTAGCCAGTTTTGCCATTTCCAAGTAGGAAACCATAATGTTAGGCCTTTGAACACAGCCCAACTGTCAGTACAAATAGTGGCCATCTTCATGGGCTATAACCATCCATACAGCCTGCAGTTCAGCCCATTGGCTATTTTGGCTCTTACCTGTATCATACCAAATATGGTTGGTGGCTGGTTGCATACCAACTAGGCCCCCTGACCCCTACTGGACCCATCTGTGTACCATGCATCAACAGGTATGCGAGGCTTCCCTTCTTTGTAGGGGGACACTTATAAAACTGTAGGAACTGTAGCATCCAGTATATTGTCAGTGGTAAACTCAACTGGGCTTAAAACCGTCTATAATTCCATGGTCAGAGGGCTAGCAGCTACAATACTTCAATGTTACAGATAGGCACCCCATTTCATCACAGTAGGGGTTTGGGCCACCCCTGTTTTGAAGGTCTGTATCCATGTGCATAACCAACCTTGTATAGAGTAAGTGGTGCACACCTGTGCTTTGGCCATGCCAGTCACTGCCTCAGTGGCCTGCAAAGCTGCATATACAGCTCCGAATTCCTTCTCTATTAGGTAGTCCCAGCTCTCTGCACCTTCTCATAGTTGGGACCAAAAACCCACCAGGGTCCTAGTTTGTTCCAAATGTTGCCATAGGCCCAGGCATATCCTTCTGCTGTTACATGCACATCCAATTCAAAGGGTTTACCTGGATCTTGTAAGGCTTGGACTTGCTGCACCACCCACTTGGTGGTGGTAAACATATTCTCTACTGTTTCATCTCAGTCCCAAATAGCTCCTTTCTTGATCAGGCCATATAATGGCCTTGCTATCTATGCGAGGTGGGGCACAAACACTCTCCAGTACCCCAAAAGGCCCACATAATTCTACAATTCTTTAACTGTAGTAGGTCATGGATATGCTTATATCTTATTAGTTATAGCTTCAGAGATAATGTTCGTCTTACCTGACCAGATAACACCCAAGAATTTGACAGATAAGCCAGGTCCCTGAAACTTGGTTGCATTTACTGTCCAGCCATATGTTTTCAGGTCCTGTAACAGTGCTGACACCACTTGTTCTGGATCTGTAAGGGAAGCAGAGGTTAACATGATATCATCAATATAATGAAACAATTCCACTGTTGCCGGTCGGGTCCAGGTTGCCAAATCGTGAACTACCAACCAACCCATGGCAAATGGTTAGGCTATGTAAGTAGCCTTGCGGTAGTACCACAAAAGCTCATTGTCTTCCTTCCCACGTGTAGGCAAATTGGTCTTGACTTTCGGGAGCTAAATCTATGGAGAAAAAAGCATTAGCCAAATCCAAGACATAGTGATATGTTCCCAGCCTTGTAGTCAGTTGAATCATTGGATCTTGGATGGGTGGCACCACTGCATGCAGTGGGGGAGTCACTTTATTCAATTCCTGATAGTCCACAGTCATCCTCCCACGAGCCATCAGGCTTCTTCACTGGCCACACAGGCATACTATATGGACTGTGGGTGGGGCACACAATTTGAGCTTTCTCTAAGTCCTGAATCATAGACACAATTTCATTATGTCCACCAGGCAGGCGATAGTGCTTACCATTGACAATACACTTTGGTTCTGGCACCTTCTGTGGTGGGTGATGAATATGTCTCCGCATCACTCCTAGGATATATCCCGGCACTAGAGAAACATACACTTTATATGGACACGGGGGCAAATGTACTATTCCAAGAGGCAAAGTCACAGCTTTGATATCAACAATCTTATCCCCATAGCTGTCTATACAGGTGGCTGGTCCAAGGAATCTGCCTGAATTTCCATAGATAAGACTGCTGTCAGCCCCGGTATCTACCAGTACTAAAACTCTTTGTATATCATTTGGGGACCAGTGGATTGCCAATTCTGCATGTGGCCTCCGGTGCCTGCTTATCCCCTCTAAACTGGCACCTTGGCCTTCTCTCGAATCATATATGGTCAACAGAGAATACTGGAGTTTCAAAAAGTCCTTCAAGTCTACAGGCCTATCTCTTTCAGTGGGAGATTTCTGCTCATGCCTGAATTGCTGTTCAGGTTTTAACTGCCGCCACAATTTTAGTAACACATTAGGCTGGTGGTCTATCTTGTCTTGAATGACTCCTGCATCTAGCAAATCAGTCCACATTTGCATTTGGGTCACCCCAACAGAACCCTGCTCAGGGCCTTTCTTTTTCTTCTTGCCCCTCTGGGGTCTGGGCATTACCACATGGACACTTCTGCCCCTTCCCTCATGGTATCTCCCTCTACATCCCCCAGAGAAGCCATTGCTATTGTCACTTCGTGTATATGTTTCTCCACATAAGGAGCTAGGGTAGCAACCAAGGAGCTAAAAATGGTAGAGGGGGTGGTCCCTAACATTAGGTCCCGCATGCCAGTCATAAACCGTTCATCATCCAGTCCCTTCATATTCAAATTAAACATAGCTTGTTACATGCCCAGTTCACAAATTATCTACACTAGTTCAGCATATGTTTGCCTTTTACTCACGTGGTCTGAGAGCTCTCCATCTTCATTCCAAACTGTCCACACAGCAGTTGTAAGCCATTCCATCAGGGTATGGGGCCCCTGCCCTTGAGCCAAGTGGCAACTGCTCTGCAGACACTGCCGTAATGAGGGCTGTACAGTTACAGATGCCAGTTTCTCCATCTCATCAGGAGAGCATGAGATACTGTTGGCCCCCTAGTCCCCAAAGTGCAGCAACCAGGCCAGCAACTGTTCACCAGGTCACTGCCGACGTTGTTTCCCCAAATCCTACAATTCTGTGGGTGTATTTAGGGTATACATGGTGAATTATGTCACTGTGGGGCCACCCACTTACACCCCACCTGTATCCAGGGGTTTGTTCATGCTTTACCTTTTGATATATTATGGGCTGTGCTTGTGAGTGGACTTCTGGGATGTCTTCCCCTACCTCTGAGGGTGACTCCAAAGGTAGACTTCTTTGCTCAGCTTCCATTTGTTGCACCCTTGTGTCGCAGGCATCTGCCTTTTGCAGAAGCTTCTGTACCTGCGTGGCCTCTGCTAGAGCTTCATCCATATTCTGCTTCAGAGCCATTAAAAGTACCCAGCCCACTCAGCTACCAGGCCAGTGCTTTTTCCTGAAGCTGCTCCTCCAGGAAGTGGAGCGCCTTCTCAGTACTTATCAGGACCCATCAACAGCCTCCCAAGGCTCAGGTGGAGTCATCAATACTGCTGCCATGGAATGGCACATATTCTGTGGAGGCACATGTCCCTCCCGTCCTCCAGTGGGGCAGACGGATGGCTCTCTTACCTGAGAATCCTGCTTGTGACTATGCCAAGTGTGTTGCTGCAGATTCAAGGTTCCAAGATAGGGAGTACGAGGCTCTGGCAGTTGGAAGAGCCATTGGCAACAAGCACACAGCCACCCTTGCAGGGTGGTAGCACCTTTTATTCACAGGTTAAACAATAGTAGCAGATGGCCAGATAATGAAAGCCCACGCATGTGTACCGGGTACATAGTTACATAAGGAAGGATGTGCTGACTCACTTCTGCTCAGAAGCTGCTAAGGGTGTTGGGAGGGAGCCTGACTACAGCCATCTTTCTTTCTCCTTACAGTGAACTTCAAGTCCTTCAAGATGTCCTAGGTGACATCTTCAATAGGTATTCTTCAATAGATAAACAGTATATGGTATATCCATACAATGGGATCCTAATATTTAGCAATAAAAAGGAAGGAAATATCAAGCATTTTGAAGACATAGATGAATCATAAATGCATGTTTCCAAGTAAAAGAATTAAATCTGAAGAGTCTACGTACTGCATGATTACATTTATATGCATTCTAGAAAGCCAAAATTATAGAGGTAACAAGCATATCAGTGGTTGCCTGGGACTTAGGGATAAAAGAGAGAATCGAATAGCTGTAGCACATGCATATTTTAAGCTGGTGAAAATATTCTGTATATCATAATGATGGATACAAGAACTTATGCAATTTTCAAATTTCATATACTTTACAACGCAAAGCATGAACCTTTAAGTATGCAAATTTAGAAGATCAAGAGATCTCAGGATGGAATACAGAATGTGACAAAAGAATCTAACTGTATTCAAACATACAGGGGTGAGAAAAGAAGGTGCCGAACTAACTTTTGACGAGTGGAATCTGTAACAATAAAGGCAAAATGAATCATATGTAAGCACTGTACTACAGTTGATGAAGTTATTTGTACAGCAGTAAGGATTTAAAAATTTTAAAAAAACTATATATGTATACTGGAATTGAACAATTAAGTAAATCAATAGCAAATAAAGGGGGCCAACTTTCTCACTATTGGAGTGGGAGATTACATATAAAAAAGAGATTAGAATGATCAATGTAGTAATAGAGTTGGGAACATCCGCATGAACTCATGCTTAGCTTAAATAAATACAAAAAATACATGTAAAATATTTTAGATATATTTTATATGCATGTCTTCTTGGAACTCAGACGCAACACCCCCCCGCCCAAATGAGCATCTGAATTCAGACGCAACACCCACCCCCCCCCAAAATGAGCACACCTAGTGCCCAGATTTGGGTTTCTAATACCATTCTTCACTAAAAGGAACCAGGGCTTCTTGGAGATATAGGTGATTCTAAGAGTAGGGGAGGAAATATACTAGATGAGCTTGGAGCATCTCGTAGTAAAAGTAAAGAAGTGCTTACAAGAAAGTTAAGTGTTTAAA
>NW_011888825.1:5431213-5469659 GCF_000151845.1 Pteropus vampyrus | reverse complement strand
CAAATAAATATGTATGTACAAAAAGTTCAGAAAGGTAGAAGAAAGAACTAAGAATAAGTACGACAAATAGAAAACAGATCAGAAACCCAATCATGTATACAGATACATTAAATGTAAGTGGAGTGAGTGAGTACTCTAATTATAAGGCATTAATTGTCAAGACTGTGTAAAAAAGAACAAACTATATGATCCTTACAAAGGAAAAAATTTAAATATAAAGATACAGACACACTGAAAGTAAAACGGTGAAAAAATATATACCCAAATAACGCTAATCACAAGAAGGTTATTGTAGCTGCATTAATATAAAAAATAACAGGCGATGCAAGATATAATGGGGGATATTTCACAATAATAAAAGGAACAATTTTTCAGGAGAACATGACAAAAATAAATTTATATGCTCTGACTAGCGTACTTTCAAAATATATGAATCCAAAGAATGATATAACAGAAAATATAAACAAATTCCTAACTATAATAGGAGGTTTTGATATTTTTCTCTCAATGATATAAGTGTAGCAGTAAGAACATAGAAGAGTTGAACAGCACTATTAACTAACTTGTCCTCAATGATATTTATGGATTGCTATTGCCCATATTTCCAGTATGTATTGTTGACCCTTGAACAACACAAAAGTTAGAGGAGCTGATCTTCACAGTTAAAACTCCATATTTACTAGTAGAGTCTTAGAACTTAGAACATACTTAGAACATACACTGGAACTGATTATAAATAAGTCCTAACACATTTTAAAGTATTGAAATCCTACTGAAAATTTTCTCAGAACACAAAACAACTAAAATAAAAAAATGAAACAAAACTATGACTATAAATTAAACAACATAAGTATGTATAACTTATGGACCAAAGAAGAACTCAAAAGAGCAATTAGAAAATATTTTGAACTAAATGATAAGGAGAGCGCAAAATATCAAAATTTGTGTAATATAGTTAAAACCTAGCAGTAAACTTACAAGTTTAAATACATATATGAGAAAGTAAATTGAGAGTCAATTATCTAAGTTACTAACTCAATTAACTAAAAGTATAAGAACAAATTTTAAAAAGTAGATAGAAATTTTAAAAAGCCAAAATTAATTTAAAAAGAGAAAATATATTATAAATAACTTTACGTCAATAATACTGATGATAACTTGAAGAAAATGAACAAGTCTTACAACAAAGATAACTTTTCGAAATGAACACAAGAAGAAACAGAAAATTGAACATCCTTTGTTCAATTGTGTTTTTCAATAAATTTAAACAAATTAAAATCTTTTCTATATAGAACACTAGATCCAGATGGCATCATTGTGAATTCTTTTGTAAGGAAGAAATAATTTCTGTATTATAAAAACTCTTTCAGATGATACAGGAGAACAGAACACTTCATGTCTGGTTTTTGGGCCAGGATAACTCTGATACTAATACAAAAGAAAAACAATACAGAAAAAGAAAATTATAGGATAATGTCTTTCTTGATTGTAGAGAGATAAATTCTTAATTAAAAATTAGCAAATAGAATCAAGCAATATATAAATAGGATAATGAGACTAGAGAAAACAGACCTAAAAGGCTTAGAGAACTCCAAGGTAGAATGACATTCATACTTAGTCACATCATAGTTACACTGTGGAAAAACAAAGACATTAACTTAAAGGTAGCCAGGGATTAAAAAAAAAAAAAAATTCCATGTACAGGGAAACGATGATAGGAATGTTAGTTTACTTCTCATCAGAAACAATGTAAACCAGAATACAATGGAATGATATTCTTTAAGTGCTGAAAGTAAATAACAGTCAACTGTCATATCAACCAAAGTCCTTCAACAATGATTGGGAGCATAAAGGTATTTTCAGACAGACAAAAACTGAAAGACTCTCTAGTGAAACTGTTCTACAAAAAAAAAAATCTAAAAAAATTTCTACAGGCTTATGGGTAATGACACCAGACACTCAGTTATATAAGAGAGAATAAACATCAGAAAGAATAAATAAAAAGACTATTTTAGAAATTATTCTTTTTTTCTACACATAAATTACTAAATCATCTTAAAAACAACTGCCTATTTAGAGTAAAAATAATAACAAAACAACATGTGCTTTATAAAACACATAGAAGTAAAATATATGATGAGAATGACAAGACCAAAAAAGGATAAAGGTAGTAGTTTGAAACTGTCATAAATATCTGAAATTGTTTGTGAAGCAATTAAATATTTTAAGATAGACTATGATAACTTAAGGATATATATTGTCATCTCTAAAGCAACTGCTTAAGAAAAATTATGTAACTAAAAGATCTTTAGAGTAAATAAAATAGAATAATAAAAGTAAACAAGATAATATATCATGAACAAATGGTGTTTATCTCTGGAATGCATGGTTGACTCAACATTCGAAAATTAATCAACATATTTCATCACTGGATCAAAGAAAATAACAGCTCCTCACACTACGAACTTTGTGATTATAGAGATAATCGGACAGGATATTTCATCTACGAATTTGATTGATTCAAAATAAAGAAAAACTTTAATTTCAGAGCTTTTTTTCTAGTATTTGTTTACTTGTAGGTAATCACTTGATACTGATTTTTTTTTTTTTTTTTAGTATGAAGAAACAGAAAATAGCACAATTTGTATACACCCATCTCTTCTGTGTGTGACTGAAAGAAAGACAAAGGAGAACTGACGCTGCTGTGTGGGCCAAGGAATCTGTGTAGGTTATACTGCATTTAGGAGAATAGTGTTTTATACTTTCCATTTAGACCATATGCCCAATAAAAAATATTGTTTGCTTATGTTGGGAGATATGCTCAAGTCTTTGGTCTTATCATTAAGAAAATAATAGAAAGAATAAGAAGGCATACCTAGACCTCACACGAGAGAATAGACTTTGAATACGATTGGACTTGATGGGTCAGAATTCACCCTGAACTTGTCTAATATGTTTTAGACACTCATAACTGAACTGCACTTATGAAACAACCTGTGATGTCATTCTCAACTTAGTAACTCGGGTTTTGGGGAAATATTTTGCTATAGGTTTATGTGGTCTATGTTTTGCCTTGGAGGAGGCAGGTGATGAAATCTAAGCTGAGATCAACCCTTCTGGACTGCAGGTGTGGTTTTCTGAAAGACAAGTAGAGATTTTAAACAGGAACAAAAGAATATACCTCTCTCAGAGGAAAAGAAGGGAGGCTCTGAAGATGGAGAGCAAGAATATAAACTAAGCTGCCCCAAATGATATGGTGAAGAGCTTCACTTCATTATCCATCTATTTATCCATCTGTCTTCTCTTTTTTTATTGTCTTTTATTTTGGGCTCTGAACAGTCATATTTCACACCTAGTTCTGAGCTTTTGTTTATTCTGTTGTATAGAAATAGTTATCCCCAACTCTTTATAATAGATAGTAATATAGGTTGTAAACACAAAGACTTGTATGCTAGGATTGGAGGAATTAAGAGATACAAGAGGAAAGAAAGTGTCACTCCATATTGCCCAGTCTCTTGATGCCAGCATAGCATAAGCAGCATCAAATCAAATAGAGTCACATTCTGAGTTTTAAGTAGTGGCTGGCAGCACAGTGAGTGTGGTCCAGGAGGGAGCTGAGAGCGACTGAAAATATGCAACCCAGAGATGCAGCTGCCAGTAGGAGCAAGAAACAGTTTAAAAACAAACTCTTCTTTCCCCCCCAAAATGGAGGAAGTTAAGCCTAGCACTTGAGTTACACATGGATTATGTCAGATAATATATATTCTGCACATAGTAAGCACTGGATATATGGTAGCTATTAAAATATAATAATAAATCTAAATAAATTCCACCTGGAACTATTTATCTGTGGAGGAATCTGGAGAGAGCTATGGCAGATCAGGGGGCCTCTGGGAATGAAGTAATATTATTTAAAACATCAACAAATATTGAAAACATAGAAGCATTGAATGCTAGAGCTGGGAAATCTCAAGAGTTATTTTAATTCAACACTTTTATTTTACAAACGTATAAACTGAGTTCCCAAGAAGAAAAGTGACTAGCTCAGAATCACCCAGCTTTTGTAGCAATGGAGCTGAACACACTGACTTCCAGTTAACTGGGCTTTTAATTTTTTTTGCCATTTCCAATAAGTCCTCCATATCTAATATCCATAAATAAATTTTTTAAAAAAAACCTCTTAATAATGCCTATTATAGATTATAGATTTACCTTATTGGGGAAGTTACTGACAAACATCCTGGGAAAGCAGAACCATTCAGTGTGAAAGAAACTGTGTTAGGTTTTCAGTGATAGAGATACATTCTTAAAGGAATAAAAAATTTTCCCCAGAAAATACTATAATGGATGTTAAATTCTGTGAATGACCTAAAAACCTGATGTTCTGTTTTCCATGCATGTGAACTCATAAAATCTTATTGAGATGGTAACAACAATGTCTTTGCCCTATAAAGTTGGAGCCCTTTGGGAGCAGAAACAAGAAAAGGGACAGAAGCTAATTCAACAGGCTTATGGTTATGGGATGCAGAGGGAGCCCCAGCCAAGAACACCCTGAGACCAACTCTGTCCAGAGAAGCTGGATTTGCAGCATTAATCTTAATCTTTTATCTCCATTTGGAATCTTTCAACTAGGACTATCTTTTGTCAGTAAAATTTAACCCTGGGAAACAACTGTGCTTTACCAATAGAAAAATGTTGTCACTGTGGGGAGGTAATAGATCTCAACTTTCAGAACCAGAACTACAACCTAGGATTTTTTTAATTCTCACTAGACTTTTCTGAAAGATCAAGATGATATACAACCATTGTCAATTCCAATTTAGTAAAGATGTATGATGACCATGGTAGTTGTTATGTCTGTGCCAAATGATATACTGGCATTGCCTTTCTGCTATGGTTCACTAAATCAACTCTTTCTACAGTAGCAGGGCTAGTTTAATATGTTCTCTCATTAATCGAAATCCTGGTCCACCTTTTAAATGAAGAAGTAACCCAAACTAACCTGTCTCTTAGAGCTTATTATTCCGATCTACATATTCCATTAGAAATCATGGGTGTCTGAGCTTATCTAGTTCTTTCTTCCCCAGAACCTCCCAGAGGTCCTCTATATAAAAGTCTTGCTCCTCTGATTTTCTAGGTCTTCTCTCTGTCAAACACCTTCCTAGGTCAGACCTCGTTTACAGGAATCCTTGTTTTAGATGATGCCCAGAAACTACTCCAAACAATGCCAAAAGTTTTATCCTTAGATTATAGAAAACCCAAATTTCAGTGATAGGTGAAGGAGCTAAAGACAAATACTGAGTCTAAAATGGCATATACGTCTTGAGCTTGAGATAGCAAATGAAGACTAAAGAAGGAAAAAAGAACTGGAGATAATCTAACTCTTCTTTTTTTACCTGATACTTAGAGAAGATTCCAACTTTAAATAACTTCTGAGTACACACGCACACATACACACGCACACACACACCCCTCGGATAGCTTCCAGAGTCAAAAACCCAAATTCAGTAGTTTACATGGCCTGTAATTCCTGTTGGAGAGATCAGAATGACTTGTTATGTTTTGTGCATAAAAGACAATAAGGCACTCTGAGAGCTGTACCACTTCTTTCCAGCTTGGTAACTGCATCATCATACCTGGGCCCTAGACTCTTACATATTATCCAGACAAAACAATCTCCAGGATTCTCTACTTGCCATACCATTATCACTATGGAAACAAGGAAGGACTGTGCTTGCTTCCCTCTTAGATGTTCTACATCTCATTCACATCCAAGATTTTACAGAATTCAGAGAACTGACCCAAAACATTGTCTATTACCCTTTACCTTCCTAAGTCACAGTTCAAAAAACTTCTCACTACACTACCAAAGGGACAGCCACATTATGAGTATACAGCTGTATGTCTTCTCCTTCCTTAACTTCCCCCAGTCAGCTGCTCTCATGGATGATATCAATTCTTTTGACATTGCCTCTTTTGTGTCCTTGTTTCCAAAAAGGAAGCCTATTTTAATTGAGTGCAGATGTTAGTATTGTATTATCAGTAGCCAGGTGGCCCAGAGACAGGGAGATGCTGATAAATGTGGTCTTCGTCCTTCAGAAGAAAATGATTGCCTGCAATGCCAAGGTGTTGGCAGTATTAACAAGAACCTTTTCAATGCAAAGAAAAAGTGACATATACTAGAGCATATTCTCATCCTGAGATGTATGTGTCCTACTAGCCATCAGCAGAGTTGTAGAGAAAGAGAGAATCCTAGAGCTGCAATGGGACATCTGGTTCTAGTTCAAATTCTCTAAGTTTGCAGATGAGTAAACTGAGGCCCAGATAACAATACCTCCCAAGGGATGTAAAGTAAGTTACTGGTAGACACAGTACTAGAGCACAGAACTAGGTTATTAGACTACTAGTGTAGTACTCAGTTCTACACACATTCTGGATCTCAGTAATTAAAATATAATACATAATCATTTTGTATGCATCTATTATATCTTATACTCTAAATCAATATAAAATCAATATAAAATAACATAAGAATACAAATAAGTAAGCATGAAAAAAAGTGGCAAAATTGCTATAACTTCATTTATACACAGAAGAATGTTGCTTTCCAAGAGAAACCAGTATCTAAAGAAATTATGTGACCTATAGAGTGATCTGGTGTGGCATCTCAGGCATATCTATGACTATATAACAGCCATCGATAAAATTCTTAATTGACATCTAAGTTTAGTATACTAATACTTGGTTCTAAGAAGTAATTTTTGATTTGGCATATTTTACTGCTAACTTATGTTATCAAGATTAAGAGGATGTTGAGCATGGAGAGGAGTATAGCTGATACCTCCCTTCCTATCCTATCTCATCTGCTAATTCAACAAATACTTATTTTACTTATATCATATATGCAAGGCCTTGAAAGTGGAATATGGGATCAGATAGTCTGAAATCCCCACTAATGGCACTTATGAGAGTCTATGAGAGCATTTGAGGTAGGTCACAGAAATTTAGGAAAAATAAACATGTGAAATTCCAATTTTAACTCATTCATCCATTAGGCATTTTAGCTTTAAATAAAATGACTTTCACAACTTTAAAACATCTTATGAAATCTATCAGACAAACGTTTATTAAGTACCTAAATCAAGGGAAACTTCGTACTAAGATATAAAAAGAATATGATATGGCTGAGTTGTGGAGAGTAAACTAATATGGGAAAGAAGCAGTGTGTATGAAGGCCAGGCCATAAGTACATCTGTTCAGAGAATATGTGCTCCTTGAGAACTATGTAGGATCAAGGAAGCAGTTCTGAATAAATTATTTGGTATGGCCATTGGAAATAGGTGATATTTAAATGGAATGATCTAGTGATGAGGAAATTTTGAGCAGAGATACCAATGAGAAGCAGTGGAGAACAATATTGGTCATGGGGAGGAGAAACCATGAATAGATACATTTGTTTTGTGCAAAAGAAGAAGGCATGATCTAACACTTATTTGTACTGTACTAGCCTTTTTTATATATTATCTCAAATTTTGTTACTATTGCAACATAAGGACCCCTGTTTTAGATCTGGATCTTAAAAAATTTTAGTAACTTGCTAATTAGCAATTTCCAGAGCTCAAATGCAATTGTAGCTCATTTCCATGTTAACTTAGATTTGAATATTCCTATAGTGGACCAGTAGGACTTAAGAGAGAAAAGGGTCAGAGAGAGTCCCGAAGAGGCTTCATAATTCAGATACTCTGTGAAACAAATCCTTTTATCTCCCCTATTTCCTGATAGCAAATTTGGGATGGCATACTTGGCTTGGTCCTCTGTAAGCAGTGAATGCTAAAAATTTTGCAAACATTTGAAAACAAATAAAAGCTTTCAAGAAATATATTAACTTACAGATCCAAAATATTCAGCAAACCACATGCAGTATAAATACGAAGAACATCACACATAGGCACATCATAGTCAAAGAGCTAAAAATCACAGTGAGAGAGAGGGAGAAGGCAAAGGAGAAGGAGAGAGAAAGAGACAGAGAGAGTCAGAGAGATAGAGAAACAGGAATTTTAAAAGCAACTAAAGAAAAAGTTACTTATAATATAGATTTGAATATTATCATCCACTTTCACTTAATTGGCATTTGTATAATACTAAATCCACTAACCACAGCAGCTAAGTTGTTTTAAGTATGAAACATGCATAATCAACTATATGCTAGTTCACAAAATAAGTCTCAAGAAACTTCAAAGGAATAGAATTATACAAAGTCTATTCTCTGACCAAAATGATATTATATTTAAAGAATTAAAAAAAAAGAGATATCTAGAAAAATCTCAAAATAAGTGGGAAGATAAACAATATACTTCTGTATAATCCATGGAACAAAAAAGAAATCACGATTCAAAAAATATTTGGAATGAAATGATAATAAATTTACAACATATCAAAAATTTTAAGAAGTAGCTATCGAAGTTCTTAGACTAAAAGCTAATATTACAAAAGAAGAAAATTTTAAATCTATCTAAACTTCTACTATAAAAAGTTAGGAAAAACATAAGCAAACTCCAAGCAAACCTTAGAGATATTGCAGGTCAGTTCCAGACCACCACAATAAGGTGAATATTGCAATAAAGTGAGTCACACAAATTTCTTTTTATTTCCCAGTGCATGTAATAGTTATATTTATACTTTATTTATATTATATTAGTATATTAAGTGTGAAATAGTATTGTATCTAAAAATATATATATATTTTTTAATTTAAAAATACTTTAATGCTGAAAATGCTAACCTTTTCCTGAGCCTTCAGCAAGTAGTTACCTTTTTGCTGGTGGAAAGTCTTGCCTCATTTATGATGGCTGTTAACTGATCTGGGTGGCATTTACTGAATATTGGGGTGGTTGTTGGAGTGATAATTTCTTAAAATAAGATAACAATAAATTTGCTGCATTGACTCTTCCTTTTATGAAAAATTTCTCTGTAGCATGCAATGCTGTTCGATAAAATTTTATCCACAATAGAACTTCTTTAAAAATTGGAGTCAATCTTCTCAAACCCTGCCACTACTTTATCAGCCAAGTTTATGTAATATTCTAAATCCTTTGTTGTCATTTCAACAATCTTCACAGCATCTTCCTCAGGAGTAGTTTCCATCTCAAGAAACCACTTTCTTTGCTCATCCATAAGAAGGAACTCCTCATCTGTTCAAATTTTATCATGGGATTGAAGCAACTCAGTGATATCTTCAGGCTCCACTTCTAATTCTAGTTCTCTTGCTGTTTCCACTACAACTGCAGTTACTTACTCAAGTGAAGTCTTGAATCCCTCAAAGTCATCCATGAGAATTGGAATCAACTTCATCCAAACTCCTGTTAATGTTCATAAATTGATCTCTTCTCATGAATCCTACATGTTCTCAATAGCATCTAGAATAGTGAATTCTTTTCAGAAGATTTTAAGTTTACTCTGCCCAAATCATCAGAGGAATCACTATCTACAACAGCTCTGCATTTCTCAAATAATAAAACTTGAAATTCTAAATTGCTCCTTGATCTATAGATATTGTATAAGCAAGCATAAAAACAACATTAATCTACATCTCTGTCAAATCTATTGAGTGACTCAGGTGATTGTCAATGAGCAGTAATATTTTTTTCTGGCTTTATTGAAATATAGTAGATAATTATTTGTTTGTATTTACATTGTACAATTCAATGAGTTTTTTTCAATGATAGTTGGCATACAATAATATACCAGTTTCAATTGTACAGCATAGTAATCAAAAAGCCACATAACACGCAAGCAATAACTCCACTAAATCTAGTACCCCTCTTCCCTCTTACATATTTATTACAACATTATTAACCATCTTCCCCATGCTACACTCTACATCTCCATGTTTATTCTGCAACTATCCACTTGTACCTGTTAATACCTTTGCCTTTTTTTTTTTTGTCATCCCCGCCAACCCCCTTTCATCTAGTAGCCCTCAAAACATTCTCTGTATCTATGAGTTTATTTACACTTTTGTTTTTGTTGTTGTTTATTTTGGTCTTTAGATACCATATGTACTTGAAATCATGTGATATTTGTCTTTCTATATCTGACCCATTTCATTCACCACAATATCCTTTAGGTCCATCAAGGTAATATCTTTTTCCATCCCCTTCCATTTAGTCTGTGTGTTATGAAGTGAGTCTCTTATAGACAGCATATGTAGAGGCCTTGTTTTCTTATCCATTCGACCACTCTATCTCTTGGTTGTATTGCTTAATTCTTTTCCATTTGAGGTACTTGTAGATAGAAATGTAGTTATTACCATTCTTTATTCCTGTTTTTGATACATTTTTTCTTTTTAAAGGAATCCCTTCGACGTTTCCTGTAATACTGGCTTGGTGTTGATGAATTCCCTTAGCTTATTTTTGTCTGAGAAGCTCTTTATCTTTCCTTTGACTGTAAATGATAGTTTTGCTGGATAAAGTATACTTGGTTGTAGATTTTTGGTGTTTATCACTTTGAATATTTTGTGCCAAACCCTTCTGTCCTGAATAGTTTCTTTTGAGAAATCAGTTGCCAGTCTTATGGGTGCTCCCTTGTAGGTAAGTAACTGCTTTTCTTTTACTGCTTTTTAGATTCTCTCTTTGTATTTAACCTTTGGCATTGTAATTATGATGTGTCTTGGTCTGAGCCCCTTTTTGTTCAGGAGTACACCTCAACAGAGGAATGTAAACCTTTCTAAGAACAGGGTATTATACGCTTAAACAATAAGAAGAAGTTTGCTATAGTGAGATAGTAATGAACGTTTAGCATACATAAGGGCAAATTGAGACAACAATGACTGAAAAGGGGAGGATTCAAAGATCTGAATTCACAAAGGAGAATGGAGATAGGCACATGCAGAAGAAAAAGGACTATTATATATATAACTATCCTCTACATATTCATAATAGTAACCATACACCAAAGATTCAGAACTGAAGTATATAACATAAAACAAGAAGGACAAGAGGAAAAACCCACAAAACCCAACCAAAATAATAATAATAATAATAAAACCAGAAACATAAGGACAAGAAAGCAATGGAAACACCAAACTACGAGAAAGCAAAACATAAAATGGTTATAGGAAAACCTCATATTTCAATAATCATCCTAAATGTAAATGGACTGAACTCACCAATAAAAAGGCACAGAGCTGCAGATTGGATCAAAAAAACAAAACCCAACCATATGTTGCTTCCAGGAGACACATCTCAGCTCCAAAGACAAATTTAGGCTCAAAGTGAATGGATGGAAAATGATATTTCAAGCAAATGGCATTCAGAGAAAAGTGGGAGTAGCAGTACTAATATCAGATGAAATAGACTTCAAAATAAAAAAGATAAAGAAAGATACTGAGGGACACTTCATAATGATAAAGGCAATCATACACCTAGAAGACATAACACTTGTTAATATCTATTCTCCCAATTAGAGAGCCCCAAAACATATAAAGAAATTACTAACAGAATTAAAAGGAGAAACAGGCCAAAAAGCTATCATAGTAGGGGACCTAAATACCCCACTGTTGGATATGGACAGATAATCCAACAAAAAGTCAATAAAGAAATAACATTCTTAAATGACACATTAGACCAACTGGACATAATTGACATTTACAGAGCCCTTCAGCCCTTCTAGTGAACATGGAACATTCTCAAGGATTGACCACATACTGGAACACAGAGATAGTCTCAACAAATGTAAGAGGGTTGAAATTGTAACAACCATATTCTCTGATTATAATGCTTTGAAGCTGGAGATCAACTGTAAAAAGAAAGTGGTAAGAACCACAAATACATGGAGATTAAAAAATATGCTACTGAAGAATGACTGAGACAGAGAAGAAATAAAAAGAGAGATCAAGAGATAGAAACAAATGATAATGATAGTACAAAATATCAAAACTTTGGGACACGGCAAAAGCAGTCATAAGAGGAAAGTTCATATCATTACAGGCCTATCCCCCCAAATAAGAATGAGCCCAAATAAACAACCTAATGCTTTATCTTAAAAAACTAGAAAAGGAAGAACAAATAACACCTAAAGTCAGCAGAAGGAAATAATCAAAACTAGAGCAGAACAAAATGAAATTGAAAACATAAAAGCAATAGAAAAAATAAATACAACAAAAAGCTTGTTCTTTGAGAAGATTAATAAAATTGACAAACCTCTGGTTGTACTCACTAAAGAAAAAAGAGAAAGGATACAAATAAACAAAATCAGGGATGAAAGAGGAGAAATTACTACAGACATTGCAGAAATACAAATTACCATACAAGTATACTATGAAAAAGTATATAACACCAAATTTAATAACCCAGAAGAAATGGACAAGTACTTAGAAAGATAAAACCTTCCTAGACTGAATCAAGAAGAACTGGAAAATCTAAATAAACTGATCAGCAGAATGAAAATTGAAATAATCATTAAAAACCTACCAAAAAGTAAAAGTTCAGGACAAGATGGCTTCACCAGTAAATTCTATAAAACATTCAAAGATTTAATACCTATTCTCCTCAAACTCTTACAAAAAAAATCAAAGAGGAGGCAATACTTTCTAACTCATTTTATGAAGCCAATATTACCCTCATACCAAACCCAGGTAAAGGTAACACAAAAAAAGAAAACTACAGACCAATATCTCTCATGAACACAGATGCAAAAATCCTAAATAAGATACTAGCGAACTGAATACAGCAACATATTAAAAGGATTATCCGCCACAATCAAGTGGGCTTCATCTCAGGGGCACGGGGATGGTTCAACATATACAAATCAATTAATGTGATACACCACATCAACAAATTAAAAAGTAAGAATCATGTGATTATATCAAAAAAAAAAAAAGCAGAAAAAGCCTTCGACAAGATACAGCATCCATTTATGATCAAAACACTTAACAAAATCAGTATAGAAGGAAAGTACCTTAACACAATAAAGGACATATATGACAAACCCTCAGCCAACGTTGTACTTCATGGCGAAAAACTAAAAACCTTCCCTCTAAGATCAGGGACAAGGCAAGGCTGTCCATTATCATCACTATTATTCAATATAACACTGAAGGTCCTAGCGAGTGCAAACAGACAAGAGAAAGATATAAAAGGCATCGAAATAGGAAACAAAGAAGTCAAACTGTCACTATTTGCAGATGACATGATTCTCTATGTAGAAAACCCTAAAGACTCCACATGAACACTACTAGAAACAATAAGCAAATACAGTAAAGTCTCTAGATACAAAATCAATATTCAAAAATCCATAGCATTCCTATACTCTAATAATGAAGTGTCAGAAAAAGAAGTGGAAAACATAATTCCTTTTACAATTGCAACAAAAAAGAATAAAATATCTAGGAATAAATCTAAAGAAACAAGGAACTATATAATGAAAACTATAAGACCTTGTTAAAAGAAATCAAAGATATAAAGAAATGGAAAGATATTCCATGTTCTTGGGTTGGAAGAATCAATGTAGTTAAAATGTCCTTTATTACCTAAAGTATTATACAGATTTAGTGCAATCCCTATCAAAATCCCATTGGCATTTTTTAAAGAAATGGAACCAAAAATCATCAGATTTGTATGGAAGCACAAAAGACTCCAAATTGCCAAAGCCATCCTGAAAAAAAGAATAAGGCTGGAGGCATTACTCTGCCCAACTTCACATTATACCACAAAGCTACAATAATCAAAATGGCATGGTATTGCCAGAAAAACAGACACACAGACCAGTAGAACTGAATCAAGAATCCAGAAGTAAACCCATATTTATATGGGCAAATAATTTTCAACAAAAAAGCCAAAAACATATAGTGGAGAAAGGAAAGCCTCTTCAAGAAGTGGTGCTGGGAAAACTGGAAAGCCACCTGCAGAAGAATGAAACCAAACTGTTGTCTATGACCACACACCAAAATTAACTTGGAATAGATTAAAGACCTGAATATAAAACCTGAAATAATAAATTGCATAGAAGAAAGCATAGGAACTAAACTCATGGACCTTGGACTTAAGGAGAATTTTCTGAATTTGACCTCAAAGGCAGGGAAGTAAAAGCAAAACTAAATGAATGGGACTACATCAAACTAAAAAGCTTCTGCTCAGCAAAAGAAACCATTAACAAGGCAAAGAGACAATCATCTTAATGGGAAAATATATTTGCAAGCAACGTCTCCGATAAAGGCCTAATATCTAAAATATACAAAGAACTCATATAACTTGATAACAACAAAAAACAAACAATCCGATCAAAACATGGACAGAGGACCTGAACAGACACTCCTCCCTAGAGGACATACAAATGGCAAACAAACATATGAAAAGATGCTCAACATCACTAGCTCTTAGGGAAATGCAAATCAAAACTACAATGTGATACCATCTCTTACCTCTTAGAATAGCTGTTATCAATAGAACAAGTAATAACAAGTGTTAGAGAGGATGTGGAGAAAAAAGAACCCTCATACACTGCTGGTGGGACTGCAAATTGGTACGGCCACTATGGAAAACAGTATGGAGTTTCCTCAAAAAACTAAGAATTGATCTACCATATGATCCAGCAATCCCTCTACTGGGTATTTACCCCGAAGACTTGAAAATTCATATCCAAAAAGATATTTGCACACCGATGTTCATAGCAGCATTATTCATGGTAGCTAGGACATGGAAGCAACCGAATTGTCCTGTGATAGATGATTGGCTAAAGCAGTATTTCATTGTATATATATACAATGAAATATTACTAGCCATAGAAAGAGATGAAATACTGCCATTTGTGACAACATGGGTGGACCTCGAGATAATCATGCTAAGCAAAATAAGCCAGACAGAAAAAGTTGAAAATCACATGGTATCACTTATATGTGTGATATAAACCTAAAAGCAACAAATGAACAGAATGAAAACAGACTAATGGATATGGACAATAGACTAGTGGTTACCAGAGGATAGGGAGGAGGGAAGAGGAGGGAGGAGGAAGGTAGATGGGCTAAAAGGAGTCAAATATGTGGTGACATTTAGGAATTAAAAACAAACAAACAAACAAATAAAATCCTCTCTCAAGACCAAAAAAATAAATAAATAAAAATAATCAACAATAGGCTTAACATATTCAGTGAACTATGTTGTAAACAGATGTACTGTCATCTAGACTTTGTTGTTTTATTTAATGAACATTGGAAGAGTAGATTTAGGATAATTTTAAGAACCTTAGGATTTTCAAAATGGCAAATGAGCATTGGCTTCAATTTTAAAGTAGCAGCTGCATTAGACCCTACTGAGAGAGTCAATCTGTCCTTTCACACTTTGAAGCCAAGCATTGACTTCTCCTCTCTACCTAGAAAGGTCCTAGATGGTATTTTCTTCCAATATAAGACTATTTCATTTACATTGGAAATCTGTTGTTTAGTGCAGCCACCTTCATTCATTATTAGCTTGATCTTCTGGATAACTTGCTGCAGCTTCTACGTCAGCACTTGCTGCTTCACCTTAAACTTTTATGTTATGGAGACAGTTTTTTTCCTTAAACCTCACGAACCAGCCTCTGCTAGATTGACTTTTGTTCTGCAGCTTCCTTATCTCTCTCAGCCTTCATACAACTGAAGAGAGTTAGGACCTTGCTCTGGTTCAGGATTTAGTGTAAGGGAATATTGTGGCTGCTTTGATCTTTTATCCAAACCATGAATACTTTCTTCATATCAATAATAAGTTCATTTCTCTTTCTCATCATTCATGTACTCATTGAAGTAACACTTACAATTTCCTTCGAAAACTTTTCCTTTGCATTCACAACCTGGCTAACTGGTGTAAGAGGGTTAGCTTTTGGCCTCTCCTGTCTTTTGACATGCCTTCCTCACTAAGCTCAATTACTTCTAGCTTTTGATAAAGTGAGAGACATTAAACTTTTCCTTTCACTTGAACACTTAGAAGCCATTGTAAGGTTATTACTTGGCCTAATTTCAATATCGTGTCTTAGAGAATAGCGAGACCCAAATAAGAGACAGAGGAACCAGGGGAACAACTGGTCAGTAGAACAGCCAGGACACAGACATTTTACAATTAAATTTGCCATCTTATATGAGTGTGGTCCATGGTGCCTCTAAAACAATTAAATAGTAACATCAAACATCATCAATAACAAATTACCATAATGATAATGAAAAAGTTTGAAATATTGCAAGAATTACCAAAATATGACACAGAGACATGAAGTGAGAAAGTGCTGTTTGAGAAATGATGCCGACAGACTTGCTCAACACAGGGTTGCCTCAAATCTTCAATTTCCAAATGCAATATCCTTCTCTCCTCTGGTTTTCTACCTCGCCATTATATTAATGCTAACTGCATTCCCTATGTCATGTTCCCCATCCCCATGACCACCTATCAACTACTAATTTGTAGTTTTTTAACCCTTCACCCTATTTCCCAGCCCCCCAACATCCCCTCCCCTCTGTCAGTCACCAAATTGTCCTCTATATTTGTGAGTCTGTTTTTGATTAGTTTGTTCTTTTTGTTCCTTAGATTCCACATATAGGTGAAATTATATGGTATTTATCTTTCTCTGTCTGACTTATTTTACTCAGCATAATAACCTCTAGGTCTATTGCAAATGGTAAGATTTTATTTTTTTAATGGCTGAATAATATTTTATTATTGTTGTTGCAAATGGTAAGATTTTATTTTTTTAATGGCTGAATAATATTCCATTGTATATATGAACCATAACTTCTTCATGCACTCATCTGTCGATGGGCATTTAGGTTGCTAATCAATGTACTGTATATAAAAAAATAAAATAAAATAAAGGAAAGAGTCAGAGATCCAACTTTTAGGAATTAAGGAAATAAATATATATATATATATATATATATATATATATATATATATATATATATATATATGATTTGAATTGCTTATCTTTGTGATTCAGGGATTTGTTGGTAGAGGAGAAAATAGTAACTGGGTGACCTATTGCAAATGTCATGCATAAATGCTGATTTCTAGTCATTAAAATAACCTTATTGTTATTGAACCTCATAAGTATTATTCAATTTTAACATAGAAAATTATTTCTAAGAACAAAATTTTAAAAACGCAATATCTGCAAAGTGCAATAAAATAAAGCATATTAAAATGAGTTATGCTTGTATAGAAAAAGTGAGTAGAAATTAATGAAATAAAAAACAAAAAGGAAAAACAAAACTCATAGTTTACTCTTTGAAAAAATTTATAGCTCTTCATTGAAAATCACAGAACGTTGATGAGTTTATAAAAAAGATAAAAAAAAGATGTAGTCTCTTACTATTATTTTAATTATATTAGAATACTCTAATGTACTAAAAAAAACATTTTCTGTAATTGATCTATTGCAGTTTCTTTTGATCAGTTGATCCCAACTGGTTTTTTCTCTTTTTAGTTAAAATTAACAAACTGTTTCTAAATTTATGTAGTGATCCTAAGAGTTTATAATAGCAATTGTTTTATGAAAAAACAGGAACAAAGCATAACTTACACTATCTGATTACAAGGTTTAATACAAAGTTATGATGACAATGTGGTATTTGAGTAAGTATAGGCAAATAGACTAATGAAAAGAATATAAATTCCATAAACAAACTCATACAAATATGGTCAATTGATGTTTGACAAGGTTGATAAGGCAATAAATTGGGAAAAGAAAAGTTTTTCATTACATTGTGCTAGATCAAATAGCATATGGAAAAAATAGCATTGATTCGTATTTCATATTTAAAAATTTATTCAATATAGGCAATAGATCTAAACAAGGTAAATATAAAAGTATAATGATAAATCTTCAAGAAGAAACTATAGAAAGGTATTTATAACATTGAGGTTGAAGAATATTTATTAGCCAGAAAATGATAAAGGAAAAGAAATTCTGAATTAGATATAATTAAAATTTAAAATTTTTGCTAATCAGAGGAGATCAATATGTAACTGAACAGACAAGCCACAAACTGAAAGAAAAGATTATTAATACATATACCTGACAAATAATTTGCCTATTGAATTCTTACAATTGAAATAAAAATGAGCAAAGACTTGAACAGACTCTTTAAAATGAAGTTGTACAATAAAGACATGAACATATACACATGGAAAACTGCTCGACATATATATACATTGGGAATGCAAGTTATAACCACACATCCATTAGAAAAACTAAATATTGCTGATGGGAGTATAAAATGATATAACTACTTAAGAAACTTGTTTAACAAGTATACACCTTTCTCTTTGATCCTATTACTCTGAGTAATAACTTTAAGTAATGAATAAATAAGTAAATAAACAAATAAATAAATCTGCAAAAAAAGATTTGTATAAGAATATTCATAGAAGTTTTATTTATATTTGCCAAAAAACTGGAAACATGTCAAATGTAGAACAGAATGATGTCCACTAACTACTCAGGAAAAAGAAGAGATGAACTACTAACACAACCAGCAACATGGATAAATCTAAAAATAAATTATGTTGAGTAAAAGAAGCCAGAAACAAAATAATATATACTTTAAAAATTCCATTTATATGAATTTCTATAGCTGGCAAAACTAAACAATATTAATAGCAATCAGAATACTGATTACTCTTAGAGGTGGTGATGGGGAGAGTGGTGATTTGAAAACAAGGGAAATTTGTGGAGTGGTAAAGATGTTTTATATCTTGATTGAGGTGGTGGTTACTTGGCAGTTATACTTGGCTATAAAACTCATTACACTGTATACTTTAAATCTTGCATTTTTTGCAGATAAATTACATCTCAGTAAAATAAGTCACACTGTGAAGTATTTTTGATTTAGCCTTAATTCCAGGGACAAAAAATATATATATATATATATATATATATATATATATATATATATATATATATAAATTGTAATATATATAATTTATATATTATATATATAATTATATATTATAATTATATATAAAATAATAATTATAAAATAATATATATAATTTCAAATACCATATTGTCATCAAATGTTCACTGATGTATTAATTTATATATATTATATAAATTATAATATGTATAATTTATATATTATATATATAATATATATCCTTCGGTTCTATTTATGTATATAATATATAAATATATATAATATATATAATTTATATATATAATATATATATAATATATATAATCACACACATACATATATATACATTTATCTTTTGACTTAGTATTTACCTAAAAGTCTCTGACATTTTGGCATTCTTAAATATTCTGAATCTCAGCAATATTTGCTAACACTGAAGTAATATATAAACCTATGTGTCCTAATATCACTAGGAAAGCCTAATCACAAATGTAATTATATAGTATCCATTTAACACAGAAGATAACAGAAATTTAAACATTGATTAAATATCTTGTACACTTATGTTCATAGCAGTATTATTCACAATAGCCAAAAGATGAAAACAATCCAAATGTTCACTGATGTATGAATAGATAAACACAATGTGGTATATACAAACAATGGAATATTATTTAGCCTCAAAAAAGAAGGCAATTCTGGTATATGTTAAAACATGGATGAACCTTGAAAACATTATGCTAAATGAAAGAAGCCAGTCACAGAAAAATAAATACTATGTGACAGGGGTCTCCAAGCCCCAGGTCGCAGACTGGTACCAGTCCATAGGAACTAGACTGCAAAGCAGGACGTGGGCGGCGGGTGAGTGGGCAAAGCTTCATCTGTATTTACAGCCACTCCCCAGTGCTAGTATCACCTCCTCAGCTCCACCTGAGATCATCAGGCATTATATTCTCATAGAAGCACTGGTCCCTGCAAAAAAAGGTTGAAGACCACTGCTCTATGACTTAATTAGTGTGAGACAGAATAGTCAAATTCATAGAGACAGAGAGAAGAATAGAGATTACCAGGAGCTGGGGAAAAGAAGAATGAGAAAGAGAGTTGTTTAATGGCTACTATTGGGTTGCGTAGGATGATAAAAAATTCTGGAAATAAATGGTGGAGATTGTTGAATAACAATGTTAGTAATTTTATGCCACTGAATTGTATACTTAAAAATGGTTAATATGATAAATCTTATTACAATACGTTTTTAATTGATTAAATTTAGCACTTAGTTCCTAGATGTTTTATCCCATTGCCTTATTCTGGTCATTAGGCAAAATCTGGATTAATTGAAGAGGCAAGGTGATTATCACACCACAGAATAATCTTCAAATGCCTGTAAGGATAAACCCTGCAATGCAGTTTCTATTATCATCTATCCTCAGTTTGAAACACTCCAAATAGCTAGTTCCTTAATATGTGATAGTCTACACATGAAAACACATTTTAAATAACACTAAATACCTTATTTTTCATATATATCAGTGTATTTTTAATATGTTTAATTTGGCTTAAAAATGACAATATTAATTGATGAAAGTAGTATAGGAATTACTTCATTCATATAAAATAGATTTAAGAGGAAAAAATCTCATAGTTTACATTTTTGACAATAGAGTCATGCAAACATTTTTCATGGAGAATTGGTTTCCGTAGAATCTCTGAATATTATTAGTTTAAAAGCTTCTCATGTCCAGCTCATTTGTTATTAGAAGGTGCTAGAGACTGAATTATGTCCTCCCATCCAAATTCATATGTTGAAGCCCTAACCCCAATGTGACTGTGCTTAGAAATAGAATCTTTTTGGAACTAATGAACATTAAATAAGGTTATAAAGATAAAACCATATCTGATAGGGTTAGTGTCTTTAAAAGAAGAGTGGAGAGACCAGAACTCTCTCCACATGTGCACACAATGAGGGAAGGCCAGATGAGGACATAGCGTGAAGGTGGCCATCTGAAAGCCAAGAAGAGACCTCTGACCAGAAACAGAATCATGCTAGCACTTTGATCTCAGGATTCCAGCCTCCAGAACTGTGAGAATAACTTCTGAAGTTTAAGCCACCCAGTCTATGGCATTCTGATGGCATTTCAATAAAAAACAATTTCCAATTTAAGGATAGTAGATAATTGATAATAAGGTTTCAGAAAACCATTCTTGCTTCATAAGGGCAATAAGTCTAAGTATACCAAGTAGTATTATTAACCTATATATTTTTAATATATCATGATGTTAATATCTATGTTTCTATTTACATTATTTTATGAACAGAGCATAATATAATAGCCTTTTCACATGAAAAAATATGGAACTTATTTTTTTTTTAAATCATTTGTATAACTAAATGATCAGGTTCCATAGGTTGATCTTGGAATCATTGTTCTTTTGGGGAAAATTCTTTCATTTTATGGTTTCTGCAGCACTTACCTGGACCAAATCTCAAGTGTCATCTTAAGAGTGCTCCAGAATATAAATCATGCCAAATGGGTAGTAAAAAATGATAGAAAGTAATAGCTTGGTTTGCACCATTCTTCTTTCTGACAGTTCAGAAAGATATCAGCACTGTGATGGATATAAGTCACAGATCCCTGGTCTACTCATCAACGTTTTTTGCATATACTTCCAGAGGTGCTAAGACCCACAAAAAGTGGAGAGAACCATAAGATGAAAGAAATTGTGGGTGGGTTGCTATGGATGAAAGAGCCTCAGCTCCTATCCACATGAGCCCCTTTCATGGGACTGCTTGAACATCTTCAAGGCATGGCACCTAGGACTGATTTCTCACAGAGAGAGCCAAGGTGGAAGTTGTAATGCTTGTTCTGTCTAGTCTTGGAAGTCACATACTGTCACAGTCACCTATCCAACTGATTACATTGGATATCTCTGGTTCAAACAATAGTATGAATGCTAGTAAGTGTGGGTCATTAGGGACCACTTTGGAGCCTGGCTCTCACTCATGTTGCAACTTCACACCACCTCTTATCTGGGGGCTCGCATGAGCTGCCCTACTACTACTTCTCTCCTCTTCCTGCCAAAGGGAATCTCTTTTTGGCTACTGCAGGGGATATGAAAGGCCCACATTTCCCACTGTTTTTTGTTTGTCTGTTTGTTTCTTGTTTGGTTTTAATTTTTTTTTTTTTTTTTGTGAGCCAACCCTTGGTTGACCTCATAGATTTCAAGGACCTTGTCACCTTACAATCCCTTATTTTTTATTTTTTATGCCTACAGCATCTGGTCTTCCTAGGTGGTCTCTCATTTAAGTACTAACCAGGCCTGACTTTGCTTAGCTTCTGAGATCAGACGGGATCGGGCTCGTTCAGGGTGGCATGGTCATAGACTCCCACTGTTTTTAACCAAAACAATTGTCTATTGTGCCTGAATTTTTTCACTCACAACTACTCTAAATTCTCCTAAGGTATTGGTGTGCGTGTGTGCGTGTGTGTGCGTGTGCGTGTGAAAATATTTCAACAGCAATTCTACGTCATCAGAAATGAGTGCTCTGACTCCATCCAATTCTGATAGAGTCTGATTTAATTGATTTGGAGGGGATCCAGTCAACAGTAATTTTTAAAACTGTCCCTAAATGATTCTAACATGTGGGTTAAAAACCACTGCTTATGCCTGCAAACACGAAGCCAGAGGGACCTTTTAGGTAAAATACACAACTCTTAACTGGAGAGATCAATAAATTTTTACCTATGTCTACACTCATGTAGTCACCACCCAGAATGTTCTATTGAACTTCTCTAATAGCAATAAAGGCAGAACCAGCTACTTATTTGGAGAGAGGGAAAAGAGAAAATAAAGAAGAACATGTGAGAACATGGAATAATACCTCAAAATAGTATCTCACTATCAGATTATATGCTCTTACTCATCTATGTATTACTCATCATCATATCCAGATCAATGCCAAGGTCAGTGCCTCATGCATGTCAGACATATAAAAAGGAAATTTGAAGTCAAGTACTCCTCAAGTTTTTAGCATCTGCCCTCCATCTAAAGAAAGATAAAACAAGAAGAGTAAATATCACAGATGAGCAGAACTGGGAAAAGCCTTAGATATCATCACTCAGCCAAAGACTTCACATCATTGAAGAAGTAAATGAGACTCACCTGGGTCATATGTCTAGCTAGTGGCAGGACCATTATCTGGTCCCAGGATGCCTGCCTTCCTGTTAAAAGACCTTTCCCACATCTCAAAGTCTGTTGGATAAACAAGAGCTATTTTTAAAGAACCCACATGAGTTTCAGCTGTTAGATTACTTCACTGTTGATTCAGCATACAAACAAAAGAGTTCCATGGTTCTTATTATTCTTCTGTTGAATTACCAAGATCCAATCAGCAAAAAATTAAAATATCATAAACTCAGTGGGGGATAGGGGTGAAGAATGAAGAGGAATAGAAAAAAATATTGACCTTAGTTAATATTGTCTTCACTTAAGGACTTGCATGTTTAGGACCAGTTCTAAAAAGGGCTTTTGATTCCTTCCAGGCAATTCATACTAGTTCACATTTGTTTCCTCTGCCAAATGGCTTAATTGTTAAACACCTACAGTAAGTCTTCACTTTCCACTTACTTCAGGCACAGGTAACTGAAATTCTATAAATGTCAGTGATTACTAAAGCACTGCTTTATCTATTTTTTTTTTTCAGGCAATAGCATTTATTTAGACCAGAGATTTTAAATTGGACACCCGTGGGCCAGATAAGGCCCATAAATGGGGTCATATGTATAAAGGAGATTCTCTGATAACATAATTTCATTTGGTGTCATTTTAGTATAGTTAATATTAATGAGGAACAAAATCAATTCCCAGCCAGGGCCACTGTCTGTGTGAAGTTTGCACTTTCTCCCCACGTCTGTGTGATTTTCTCTGGGCTTACTCTTTTAACATTTCAAAGATGTGCATGAGAGGTGAGTTGGCACGTTTAAATTTTCCAGGCTGAGTGAGTGTGGGTGGGCGTAAGTATGTCCAATGGTGGAAGAGAGTCCTGTCCAGGGTGGGTGTCCACCTTGCTGCCTGAGCTGCTGGGGCAGGCTCTGGTTACCCTCCATCTGAACTGGAATAAGCAGGTTGGAAAATAATCTTACTTGTTTTGTTCATTTTTCTTAAATGTATGTACAGCTCATATTTGTTTCAATTTTAATGTTAGAAGTATTTTGAGTCTTTATTTAGAAATTTGGTGATGTTTCTGTGACCAGAAATATGCTGTTGAAACTTAACTCTTGTCTATATCAATTAGCCTAAGGTAAAATTGGTTTCATTACATGTCATTTCTCTTAAAGTCACAGTTTTCAAAAATCTTTCAAGATGTAAGTGAAGACTTACTGTAGGTGTTTAACAATTAAGCCATTTTCTTGTTTCACATTAAAAAAAAAAAACAGCACTTTTGGGTTCTCTTAAAGAATTAGCACGTAGTTGACAATATTGGGTTTGTTTGAGTTGTATCAGCTTACCTTCTCTTATCCACAGCTTCTCTCATTTACATCACTTATGCCTCTTCTGTGGGCATTGATTTGGGAGTCTTATTTAGACAATGGACTGAATTAGGTAATATTATTTTCTGCTTACAAACACAATAGGCCCTGAAATTTAAAAAAATAATAAAACAACTTTTAAATTACACACAGGTGCGTGCACGCACACACGGATGCGCGCACACACACGCGCACACACACACACACATACACACACGCGCGCTACTGGTTAGATCTTTTCAGTTCCTCTTTAACTGCAGGGGAGCATCACTGATCCTGGAGCATCTCAGCTTCTAGTCAGTTACCAGTTGGAACACAGGTGTTAAATACAGGTGTTAAATTGACCACTTCTTGCTACTCATTCTAAACACTAAATGCCTTCAAAGGGATTTAAAATTATGTTGGCATAACCATTTCTCTAACGGAGTCAGTGGCTTCATGAGTATAACTCTGAGCATCTATTTGGTCCAGGTTTAGGCTTGGCTTTCTCCATCAATTTCCCAAAGTGACCAAAAAGGCTTTTAAAGGAGAACCTTGTAACAGGCCTGTCTTGACCTCGGTTGTCCCCATCTCCCTCTGTGCAGTGACTTTCATCAAAAAGATGATACAGCTTGAGTAAAATAACTACAACAAAAGTAAAGATCAGACTCTTACTACGATTTAAACAAAATATTTCCTTTGTAGATTTTATTTGAATGGTTCTGCAATTTCATTACTTGAAAATAAAGAAATACACACACACACACACACACACACACACACACACACACACACACATATATATATACAGAGAGAGAGAGAGAGAGAGAAAGAGAGAGAACTATAGTGACCTAATGATTTTAGATTCGTTCTCACCCTGGGGTAAATATATTATTTGAAAGTTTTTACATTTACATTTTTGAGCTCATTCCAGGGATGCAATGAACAAGGCTCGATTTTGTGACTATATTTCATGAAGTGTCATTATCCTTCTGTCAGAGCAAACTAATGGATGGCTGGGAGGAAGTATACAATTTGGAGGCAATTAATTCTGCTTCAAGTCCCAACTCACCATTGCTAAATAGTACTTTAATCCCAACTCAAGATTTAAAGTCCAACAGCTTATGGAAGTTGGCCTGGGCTGCTCTTCTTAGTGGCTCCATTCTGCATAGGGTCTGCCTTTTGTTTCACTTCCTCTTGGCTCTGTGTTTGTGGGCGATTAGATCTGTGTTGAGGCTGCCTCGTGTTCAGTTCACTAGGGCCTCAGGCTGCTTTATGTCCTGATTTACGGTATGAAGGGAGCCTCTGGTAAGCTGATGTTTGAAACTTGCTCAATTTGTCCTGGCCACAACAGGACTCATGCTGCCATCTGCTTGTGACACTGCAACAAAAATGCACCAGGAAGGAGCCTGTTTTTGCCTCCCTCAGTGATGCTTTTTGGTATACTCTGAACTGGAAATGTTATCAGCAAGCCAAAGATGCTTCATGCTTGCTAGAATTGTCCTAAATGAGATGCACAGCCAGTGGCTGGTCTGCAGATATCACAGCTGGGATTACAAAAACCTCATTTTCCACTTACGATTTACAAACGCAAGGGGAAATGGTTATTAAGCAACTGCTGCTGAGAGATCAGCCTTAAGCCCACCTCTTCCATTTTTCCTTTTACAGGATAAGGAGGCTGCAAGCAGCCCTCTGAGATCAGCAGTTTGCTGACTAAGAAACCAATTCTAGATCAGTCGGCCTCATTTTCCATTACTTCCTTCAGAGCCTTTCAACATGTGTGGCTTGGCAATACTCTGTTTGTTTTACCTTCATGGTCTTACATCAGCCTTGACCGCTTACTAGCCACCACGGGCAACTTAGCAACTCTATGCCTCTCTTTTTTCATCTTCGGGTGAGGGTTGTTGTGAGTGTTATGATACAATAATTTTAAATAGTACCTGGCACATAGTGAAATCTCAGTAAATATTTATTATGGTTATTACTTGTGGTATTTCAACTCATGCCACCATTAGTGAGCCAAGATGAAAGTGGGGAATCAAGCAAATACTGGTGACAGAGCCCTGAGTTGGGACTTAAATCTGGAGACCCATGTTTTCAGTATGAGATGGACCAGTTCCACAACATAGGGATGACGGCTAACATTCGACAGTCCTAAATTCTAGGCATGGTTCCACATGGTTTACGTATAGTAATTCCTTGCAAATGTCACAACAACCCTAGGAGGTTGTTACTATTTTTATCATTATTTCATTTCACTAATGAGAAAATTGAGACATATAGGCATTAAATAATCTCCCCAAAGTCACAAAGCTAAGAGACAGGATTCTAACACCAGCAGACTGGCTCTGAGTGCATGCTCTTAACCACACTACTATCACAGCCCTAAGGAAATGTACAACCCCAGGACCACAGAAGGTCTGCTCTTGATTAGATCTTATAGAGCTTCTAGCACAAAATTCTTTCATTGTGCAGGTGGGGAAACTGAGGCTGGAGTGAAGTTTTTTGAAGGAGGCAGTGTAGTAGGGCAGCCTGGACTCACAAGAACTTTGCTGAGAGTCTTAACTGTGCCACATACCAATTAAGCAAGGCCAAACAGCTCACTTAATGTTCTAAGTCACATTTTAGTGTGATGACACTTCCTAGTAAACTGCCTTGGGGCTGTGTGGAAGACTATCTGGTGTATTGAGCTTGTGAGTGCTCCCTGAAAAGGGGTAGTGGTAGTGATGGTTGTTCTAGTCCAGTTTTATGCAACTGAAGTGATAGAGCCTGGAGGTCCAACCAAAGGCTGCCTCCAGTTCCAGGATTCTTTTCACTGATGTCTGCTGCCTAAAGAACAGCAAGAAAAGAAATAAAAAGAAAAGCAGAGGTCTAGTGAAGTCTCACCTTGACTCAACTCTACCTGGCTCTCATACCTTCACAGACTTGGCCTGGAGGGCTGGGAGTCACAGCAGAATAGAGTGCTGAACACTAAGTAGAGTGTAGCACACCTGTAAGAAGAGCCCTCACCTTTAAGAAGAGCTTGCCTGGAATGAGGAGTCCTGAGATCAAGCCTTGCATCCTCACTCCTAACACACTTGGGTTTTGCTGTCAGAGAAATTAGTGATTCTCTAGGTGTTCATCGACTTTCTTTCCCAGATCCAGGGCTTATATTAAATTGGTACTTGTGATAGCCAGATGTCCATTTTCTAGGCTCAGTTCATCTGAGGGTTCGTTGCCAGACGCCATGCCAGAGATACACTGACGCATAAAGAGAGCTTAGAATTGGGGAAGCCAGAAAGTACACAATAATCATGAATGGCAGAAGACAGGAAAGTTCAAGTACAGTGCTGTAGGAATTCAAAGAAAGATATGGTTAACATGGTTGAGGGAAGTGGAGAGCTCTTTATGTATGTAATCTCATTTAATTCTTAAAGCATCCTCAAAGAGATAAATATAGCTAAACTGATTTCACAGATAGCGTGTAAATAACTAGTGTCATACACTCAAAAGGGTCAGAGTTAGCAGTAGAACCTGAGTCTCTGTTGAAGCAAAAATCTAAACTCTTGCTAGTATATCACATTGTTTCTCAGCATTTATGGAGCACCTACTATGTATCAGGAACTCTGCAATACATGCTGCATAGATTGACTCATTTAATTTTCAAAGCATCCTTTTGAAATAGATATTATTAGTCTTGATTTCTAGTAAAAGGAGGCTTAACTAACTTGCCCAAGGTCACATAATAAGTACAAGGGAAGATTTGAACCCGATTTTGCTAACTCCAAAACTTATGCTCCTTTTATCTCACCCCAATTTTTCCTTATCTCTCTTTTTTGTTTTTCAATAATCTTTAAGCAAAACATTCCCAAATGCCACCAGGAATTTAATAATGCATTGCCATTTATGTAAATTAGCATACTCCTCTCAGTCACTACCAGACTTTTTCTTCTCAGAGACCAAGTACTACCTCTCTAACCCTGCACAGCCACCAAATCAGATCACTTCCTGTGATGTAAGAGTTGTAGATCAAATAGCTTGGCTATGCTGCGACCTTTACATACCTTTCTCACAAATACCCGCTCCAGTCCAGAGTGAAACTAACTCTCCCCTCTATCTGTGTCCTACATTCTATTAACTAATAGATCTCAGACTTTCCAAGGCAACTCTTTTCAGATCCAAGGAACGCCCCAAACTGTATTTGTGGCTCAAATCTCTCCTTTGACCTCAGGACCTATCTTTATATTACTTCCTACAGAGCAGCAGAGGAGATAAATCTGGACAAAATAGTACTGTTTTCTTACTGAAATATGTAGAATGTATAGTAGGACTATAAAGAATTAAATGGTCTAATGGTTTTCTGCTGAGATTATAGAAAGGTGACAAAGAATGTTCCCTCTCACCCTGAGTCCATGAAGAAGCTTCTGAGCCTTTTCTCTAAAGGGAGAAAACACTTATTTGTTTAAAAACAAAAAACAAAAAAAACTTTTTCATACAAAATCCATGGGCCTCTTCACAGTTGTTGTAGGGCTTTTTTAACATTTTTTTTTTGAGTTCTCTGTTGTATTTGCATTATTGAAACTTCTTTTTTGACTGATGGTTCTCTTTAATCTCTTAGCTCTGTCTTCCTGGAACTCAACAGGTGATAGAACAGAAGGGGTAACACCTTGCAATTCAGGTTAGTCCAAGAATATTCAAATGATCCCTGTTCCTCAGAAATGGTGACTAGCTTGTCTTGGTTTGCCCTGGGACTTTCTCAGTTTTAGAACTGAAAGTCCTGCACCCTGGGAAACCACACAGTCTCAGACAAATCAGATGGCTGGTTACCCTATCTTACTGAAATAAGAATAAAAAGGAGGATGAATGTAAAATTAGTGTTAATAATGAAAAGACATTTGCCTAGAGTTCCTTTTTGGAATAAGGAGACCTTCTATAGATCAGAATCCCCTGGAAGCTGCATTAAAAACACAGATCACTAAACCTACCTCAGGATTTCTGATTCAGGATGTCAGGGTAGAGGAGAGAATCACACTCCTGACAAATTCTCAGATGATGCTGATGCTGCCTGTCCAGGCACCACACTTTGAGACCACTACTCTATAGTTTATAGACCTTCGCAGCAGAAAGTGCAGAATTCCTTCAAATGCAATTACACTGGGACCATTTTGCCACTAAGCCTGACCTTGTACATGCCCATTGAGCCATTTTATTCTCACTAAAGTCTTTATTGTTCAGAGAGAGAGAGAAAGAGAGCGTGCTAGACTAGCAACATGGCCACCACTGATAAATGAGCCCCCTGCTGCCCTTGTGCCTTCAGGAGACTCTGGCATACAGCTTTTGCCCTCAGAGCCCTGCTTGGGGGAAAGAAATAAGAGGTCTCTTTAGAAAGCCTGGAAAGATGAAGGGTGGAGGGGTTGGGTAAGGCTACAGATCACTGGAGAAATACCAACCTGACTCTCTCCAAACCCACAACAAAACCTTTTCTTGAGTGATTATCCTCAGAGAAAGGTGATTTGTTAAAGCACCGGGTTCACTGCTTTTGTGTCCTGGACCTAGGACATCTGGCAGGAGCCAGGGAGCTCTCTGATAGAGAGCTTGAGCCCCCATTCTCACCCACTGGACTGTGCATCATTGAAACACTGGCTACTCATTCTCATGCTAATCCGTGAACTCCAAGAGCAGATGTGAAACATTTGGTTCTGTTCTTGTTCACTTGTAAAGAACTAATGCAACTTTTTTTAAAGGGAAGGGCAGAGTTGGGCTGAGAGAGGGGTGAAGGTGAAGGGGGAAAGAGAAAAGGAGGGAAATAGGGTGAATTCCAGAAAGAAAAGTTTACTTGAACGAATTCTTTCTTGGTGGGCAAAGCACTGCATTTATGTGAACTCCAACCAAACTGAGACAAGAAATGCAAATTAATATTAAAGTAATGGGATACCTCCAACTCACAAAGCAGACAATATAGAATGCAAAGGCAGAAAGGCATAGGCGTGTCTCTGTCCTCAATGAGCTCCCATGAGTCTTTTTCTCTCTGCCTAGTGCAAACCTTCATCTTCTGGGGCTTGAAATTTTATTCCAGAACCCAAAGATTTGATTGACAAACTTATGGCACACTTTAATTATTTAATGTTTAGAATATTATTTGAGAATTGAAATAAGTTTAAGTGGAAGCTGGTAGTTGTTCAAAGGAATTTATCTGTATTTCTATATGTATTGTTTTTTTTCTATTGATAGAAAAATAGGTAGAGATTTATAGAGAGAGGAACAGATAAATAACTTCTAAAGCTGTCTGACATTTAATATTCTTATTCCTATGAGGTTCATTTGACTAAAGTGCCTATATTATTGATTAAATCATAAATCTATTAATGACAACATTGATTCAGTGGAATATCTAGATTTGTTTCCTACACTGTCATCAAGAAAATTCTTAAGGAGAAAGACTTATGATACATTTGCTGATGGCAGACTGTCCCTCTTGCCTAGGATTTGTGGCCTATTTAATGTATGCCACAGATACAGGCTGACATCTGCAAAGCATGCCAACTCGAAATTGTTTACAACTCTCACCCAACTCTCACTCCTCTACATGCCACCAGCTAGCATCACTCACTTTAATAGTTCTGCTGTGTCAATAGCTTCTGCATTCTAAGTGGCCAGGCCTCCACCTTCCACCCTTAGATTGTTCTAGAAGTCTCTTCAATCAGTGTTGCCCAAATTTCCCTAATGATAAAAATAATCTGGAGTGCTTGTTAAAGAACTTCTGGGCCCTCTCCTAGAGATACTTATTAAGTAGTTGTGGGTGGGCAGGGTTTTAGCATGCCGAACAAGTGTCCCAGGTGAGTCTGATCAAGGAAAACTCTGGGTTACATTGCCCAAAAGTGTGTTTGTGAGCATTCTCTGGAGTGAGCAGTGATCTAACATATACCTAGAGTTACGTTCCCTCTGCCTCTTCTCTTGTGTTGCTGTCTGTCTATCCTTGCAGTTCAGGTGTTTGGGGACCAACTCTGACCTTTGAAACCTTGAGATTCTTATTTCCACTTTATTGCCATTACCTGGAATTCTTGGCTACCTGTCTCCTGATATCTGGTACTCAGTTCTCTCTCCTATAGATGGAAATTAAATACAATTCCTAGATAGAAGTCTCATGCATGGATAAATAAAAAGAAAAATAAATTTAAGGACATAATACATGATGAAATACAGAATTTTCAAAATAGTATTCTCTGGTATGTTTCTTAATACATTTGCTCAGCCCTTAATAAAATTAGAAGAAAATAAAATATACCAGGTCCCTGAAACAAAAGATAAGAATGGGAAGACAAGATAATAAACAGATTAAAAGGGAGGCTCTGTTGAGCAAAACAGAAACAAAAGAGAGGCTGGATGATATAGTTTTAGGAAGAGATTTCAAAATTCTAAAATTTATTAGAAGCAGTAAATACAAAATTTAGCTTCAAGACTATAGAATTAGAAAATAAAGAGCCAAGTAGTTTATTCCATGGTGGCAGGGGAAAAAAAGATAATTTAAAATATGAGATGATAGAAATGGAGAAAAAATAATTAAAAGATTGATTATTTAAATCTTTAGTGATCTTGAGGCCTTTTAGAGAAGAAATCCAACCAAATTAAGAATCAATTTAAAATAGATGAGAACTTTCTTGAGTTGAACAAAGCAACACAAAAGCAAATCTTCAAATTAAAAGAAGTAAAAGATACCAGACAAGATTAATAAAAAGAAAATAGCTGGATAAATCAGGTAGAAAAGAAAGGCTATCTAAACATGATGAAAAATCAATTAGCCACAGACTACACTACAACTTTAAGTACTAATAAACAATGAAGGGACATCTATAAAATAGTTTTAAAGAAAAACTATTTTAAGTGTTTAAAGTATTTTTAATATTATATACCTAATAAAGCTCTTTTCTCTGAAGAAAAAAAATGATTTTTTTCTATTCAGGAATCCCAAAAACATTGTATATTTATATTTATGAAAAAATCTATTTGAAGAATAAGAGAAAAATAAATAGACTATTTTTTAAAATGACTGATAATGAGTATTGAAAAGTGAGTATTCAAAAGAAAAAAATTTATATGTAAGTAGAGAATTAAATTTCATTATGTTAGGAAGATCAGATATAAAAATATCATAATTTGAAAATTAAAAATAAGATTTGAAATATAATATGTCAATAAATACTGCAAGTAATCTTGACAAGTATGTTTAATTTAAAATTTAAAAAATTTGAGATGGAACTCCCATACACAGCAGATATTTAATATTTAAATTTCTGAAATGTATTTTAAAAATAACAAAGACAAAAATGGGGATGCTAGATTAAATCTGATATATCCAAGTTTATTTCTACAATGGGCATATGATCAGAAATTCATCCATGTATAAGATCCAAAGATTTTTAAGAAAAACAACTTTACCGAATTAAGAGTAAAGTTAGTGACTATTAGATATGACTCAACTAAGATTCAACTGTACATGATTCAAATGAAGGTATAATTTAGACCTATTTTCTTTCTCATTCATTATGTCTTAAGAGATAACTAGAACAATTATTATATATATCAAGAAATTTAATTAGAATGCTTCCTTAAAGGTCTATTGACTTCATCATACTTACCAGGAGAGAAAGAAGACCACAGGAAGGAGAAAGTGCACATATGAAAGAAATGAAAGGCATTCAGTTTTTTTGTCTTTTTGTCAGTGACAGTTTTTCTTTCTTTTGGTATTATTATGCCCCAAATTTCTATAATATCACATTAAGTTTGGTGATATGTGCTACCATGTTTTTAAAATTGTTTTTACCATTTTTCACTGTTTGATACCCACTCATGCTTCTCTTTCCTCCTACTCAGTTTAGATTTTATGGTTTTTATACAATCCCTCCCTTAACTCCCCTTTCTTCTGTGACTTCATGGTTTCTGTTTAACAAATTCCATTTTGATTGGTCCTAAATCTTGATCCATTTCAGTCTGCAGGCAGGCAGCTGAACCTGGTTCAAGAAAATGCAATCGTACTTATTTGTTGTACTTTAAGTTCATGACCACAAATGCTAAGTGGGCTGTCTGCACTATATTTCTCAGTAATTTCACTCTCCTGCTCTTAGGGAATACAATCCCACACCTTTTTTCTCTACCTTAAGCCTCTTCCATCAACTCCCTTCTGCCTTGTGGAAATAGAAGTGAGCAGTGAAAAATTGGTAAGAGAAAAATTTGTTGGAGGTCCCGATGAGATAAAAGAAAGATTGAAATGAGGTTACTTAGGTGAGTTTGAACTATACAAAGTGATGGGTGGTCAGAGTGTAAGATACTTGAGAGAATGTCATGCTTCATTCTCTCAACACTAAATGTTTAGTCTATTTGTACCTGTGCCCATAAATTCTGCCTTAACATCTGCTTCTGCCCAAGGTTACTTTCTCCACTTGGGTACCAAATCTCCTCACTTCTCACCTACTCAAGGACTTAGTTCCTATAATTACCTCTCTTCCCTAAGGACTGAGTAATTCTTATTGACATAAAATATCACATAAAATATCTCACCTTTCAAAAATTTCTCCACCTTCTCCAGTTCACATATTGTATCTCTATTTCCCTTTGTTTGCCAAACCTCTCTCAAAGGTTACCTATAACTATCTTCCTCTCTATCAGATCAATTTCATAAGGAAACAAACATACTGTATATGAATAATATTTTCCATCTGAAGAAGATGAAACCCTTTCTAGACTCCCACCAATTTAATAAAATCATTCTTGTTAAGCTCAAGAACAAATTCTGGCCAATTCTCATTCTCAGTTCTACTTGATCAACAGCACCATCTGATCCTGTTGACACAGTTGATCCTTTTTAAATAAGTTCTTCCTCTACCTTATCAAGTTAAGTTAGTTTTCTTCCAATGCCACTGACTACTTTTTCTCATATTTCTTTTTTGATTCCTCTTCTCTTACCCAGTCTTTACATATAGAATACCTCAAGTCTCAGAGCTTGGTTTTCATTTTTCTATTTATGCTCTATCAGGCCATGATTAAATATATTTACATGATTTTAGAAGTGTTTAGTAAGCCAGTGGCTCCCACGTTTCTATCCCTAGTCTCGATTTCTCCACTGAGCTCCAGATTTATATCTATTTGACATCTCCATGTGGACGTCTAAGAAGCATTTCAAATTTAGTATGACCAAAACTGTACTCTTGATTCCTGCTTCTGAGCCAATTTCTAACCTGTGTTTTCTTAAATATTCCCCATTTATGTAAATGATACAATCATTCCCTGAGTTGTTTAGACCAAAGACCTAGGAGCCATCCTCGATTCCTCTCTTTCTTATACCCTACATTCAACCTATCAGCCAATTCTATTGACTCTACCTCTAAAATACATTTCAAATATCTCCTCTTGTTATTATCTTCACCAATAATATCCTATTTCAAGGGAGCATAATTTCTCTTCTGAAAAACTATAATAATCTCCTCACTGATATTCCTGCTCATTTTTTGCTGCTCCCCCTGCCAATTAATTCTTCATGCATCGCTCAAGTGATCTTTTAAATAAGAAGATCATATCACATTACTCTTACTCAAAATTCCTCAATGGTTTTCCTATCACATCTAGAAAGATCTCCATATTCCTTTCTTTATCTTAAAAGACTCTAAATGATCTAGTCTATATCTCTTCAATGGCATGTTTTGAATGAATGAATGAATGAATGAATGAATGAAAGCAATAGAGTTTATGGTTATGAGAATGGACTCTGATATTAGATTATTTGTGATCATAGTTTGTATCTACTGACTAATACAATAGTTATGGGATCTGGGGATTCAACTCTCTAATGACTATTTTGATTTTAAGTGATAAAAAAATCTTCTCAAGTAGCTGAAATCAAAATTCATTCACTCATTTAACCAGAAAATTTAATAGAATGATTCTGTTTTTGAGTATATTTGGGTGTCAGTGCTCAGATGATATTATTAGAAATTTGTCTCATTTATTCCATAAATCAGCACAGGTGCCATTGGGTTTGTTTTCAATCTCAGGCAAACTCTACCCACAGTGGAGCAAAGATATCTGTTTTCATTATGTTTTACATCTAAAGATTCCATGGAAAAACGTATTTTTTTCTGAGAATTTTAGCAAAAGTCTCATGAAGGACCCTAATTGACTGGGTTTGGGTCATTTACTTGGTTGTGAACCAATCATGGTGGCCAAATCTTGGATCATATACCCTCCCTTCTAAGTCAGACCGAATCCAGTCTCCCAAAACCACATGGATTAAGAATGAGGAAGTGCTAGCTTCCCAAAGAGATATTTTGGGTTCCTCACATGTAAAATGAGACAAAAAAATTTCCTACTTTGAATATAAGTCTCATGACACAATGTCCAGCACATAGCAAGTAATCATTAGTTAGATACTAATGATTCTATGTGCTGTAGAAAAGCTTTGGGATGTGGACAAAGTTAAACTTAGATAAAAAGTAATAACCATAAAACTTCTATTACTGAACAAGAAAAAATAAAAATAAATAAAACATGATCTTTATTCTTGCTCAAGATTCTAGAACAGCCCAATAAAATTCATCTAAGGAAAAAAGAAGAAAGAAAATAATAAAATTACAAGCAAAAATCAATAAATCAGGAACTAGAACATGTTGGTTGTACTTCTGAGTTGCTCTTTTGAACAAAATAAAAAATTCACATAACTGTGGCAAGCTTAATTTTAAAAAGGGAGCGTGAAATAAAGTGTACTGAATATGAATTAGAATTATGATATACACAGATATAATGTTTAAAAATTTTAATTGAATATCATATACAAGTTGAATACTTTGATGAATAAAACTATTTTAACATGTTTTAATCTTTATTAAGCAAATATTACACAAATGAAACATAAATATATTGACATAGAAAGAAATCAAACAATTAAGTCTAGCAAAAATAAGAATGTCCTTTTCCCCATATCCCTTCTCGTGCACTCTTCTTCTTTAAAACGAGCAGTGTCAAGAGTTGGGTGTTCATTCTTTTTCACATAGATGCATTTACATATTTACATATTTCTGTATTCCAGGTCATATGAGAAAATCTGCATGTGAGATAATATTGTCCAAACTGTTTTGGAAATTACTTTTTTATTTAAGCAAATGAGTTGATAAAATTAATGTTGACATGTGGATCTACCTCATGCAGTTTAAAGCCTCAAAGTATTCCTTAGAAAGGTCACATTTTTACTTATTTAACCATTTCTCTGTTGATGGACATTTAGAATGTTAGCATTTTTGCTATTATAAGCAACAGGAAAATTCAGCCTCTCTGTATATATATACATCTTTGGGCACAAGTACAAGTATCTTTTAGCATAAATTCCTGAAAGGATTTATTATTTTTATTTTGACAGAAGGTGGCAACTTGACTTCCAAAAAGTCAATGTCAATATACTTTTCACATAACTCTTTTAGATTTTATATTTTCTTCTCATTCTGGAAAACATTTTCTATTATCAATATTTTTACTCTATCAATTGGATGAGGCCACCCAGTAATTCATTTCATGCTTTCATTGCTTCCCAACAGCAATTTCTACTACTCGTTGATTAGAAGAGTCAAAAGATAAAGCTTCTCTCTTAGTTTGCATTTCTCCAGATTTGGGAATATTTGTAAAAGTTTTCGGGATTATGTTTATTCACCAGAATGGTCTGAGGGGATTGAAGGCCAACAAAGGAGTGGAATTAAGCCTTATCTCCAGCTCTGCTCTAATTGAATTAGGTTTCCCCTCTTTTTCTTTCTGTTTTTTGATAAATTTGGAATGGGAGAGTGGTAAATTGTTTCTTCATTTTTATTCATTTCTTTAGATATTGGAAAAGGTATTTTCTGTGAAGAAATTTTAATCTTAAGCCTAGTTGATTCTTTTCTATGAATGCAATAGTCTCTCGGTCCTCACCGATGATATTAATTTTACTTATTGAAAGTGTTTGCTGTTACTTCCTCTGTTAGCCTTTTTACCTACATGTATTGTTTGTTCTCTTAATACAATTAAGTATTGATCTTTCCTGGTGGTTTAAATCAGGTTAAAACAAATGTCATTATTGATGTTGGGCTATTTCATAACCTAGAAAAACAACAGTTTCATATAGGGCAAATCTTATAAGAATCCATTTTCTGCCTATGCTTTTCTCTATAGTTTGGTCACTGACAGTAGTTAGGAGCTGTTTCCAGATGGGATATGCGGGCACCTTGTGAAACAGAACATTTGAGGGTTTCCTACTGTTGGGCCAAACAGCAAAGAGTGTGGGTGGCAAGGACAGAGGAAGAGGGTTGAGCCTCACTTTCCAGTTCATCACTCTGATGAATTGCTCTCCATTTCTTGAACTCTCCTGTTGACTATGGCATTGGGAATGCATGGGACCACTCTTATATTTACAACAGTTTCTTCTACAGTATTTTGGACAGCATTTGACTCCACATATCTTCTGTCTTGCTTTCACAAATTCTGCAACATTTCTGGTCTACTTGTTACACTTTCTTTACCTTCCCATAAGGTAACGGGTTCTCTTTGAATGGGTGAAAATGTGGATCGGTATGCTCAGTTTACTGTATTGATCTCATCGCTCGTGAATAATTTTAAGGAATAATACTGATTCAAAAAATGATAGAAAAATCTGAATATAAAAACCATGAAAAAGATTTTTTTTTAATGTCGACGAGTACCCTTCTTTATTTGGGCTCTAAATCTAAATCATATTATGGATGATTTTTATATTACTTTTAAGAACTATGTAACCCACAAATTATTTGTACTCTTTCAGAGCATTAAAAAAAATTAAAAATTTCATGCCATTCTAGAAAGCTAGTTTACTCATACTTAAAAAAAACTGACAAAAATTGAACATAACAAAAGGCTGGCCTTTTAAATGAATATAGATGCAAGCATCCCAAATAAAATCTTAGCAAAATACATAAAATAGCAAAATGAAATAATAGTAACAATACCATATTACCAAGAAAGTGAATGTGAGTACACTTCAACATTAAAACAAATTTATGTACATGTACCATAAATGTTACTAGAACAAACCAAA
>NW_011888825.1:5407820-5430778 GCF_000151845.1 Pteropus vampyrus | reverse complement strand
TTTATGAAGACAATGAAAAATGTTCTTGTGTCATACAACAAAATAATTATAATAATGTAATAAATAATAAACAGCATTTTGAGGGGTGATTGTCCTAATACACCTAAAATTTCTGGGGAAATATATATGTGAGAATAGCCAATAAATTTTGAAATTGTACTTTAGAGTTTGGAGTCTTCAGATAAAAGTATATAGCAAATACTATGATAATATGTGATCCTGATGAAAATGTAAGTTTGGTGGAATGAAATAAAATGTCCCAAGACTGATTCAAGTATATCGATTTAAATGTAACATGAATGTGTCATTTCAAATCATCAAAGAAATGATGGGTATTAGGAAAACTAGTTCATCATTTGGGGAAAATAAAGTTGGATGGTTACTTGAAAACAAATAGAGAAATTGATTAGGTAAGAAGCTTACTTGGAATATCTCTTTTTTGGTAACTCTCTCTGGTCTTGCTCATACTCTATTAGGATATTTGGTACATTAGCTTAAATGTCCCTGTCTATGAACAACAACAAAAACAGAGAGATCTAATTATATACAAGCAAAAAGGGAACGCTCATACACTGCTGGTGGGAATGTAAATGTGTATGGCCACTATGGAAAACAGTATGGAAGTTCCTCAAAAAAGTAAGAATAGAATTACCGTATGACCTAGCAATCCTTCTTCTGGGTATTTATCCACAAAATTTGAAAACATTTATCCATAAAGATATATGTACCCCCATGTTCATAGTAGCATTATTCACAATGGCCAAGAAGGGATCATTTTTTAGATCAATATATGGCCATGTCTAAAAATGTTATTTTGTCTTGTGTAAATGATCTATAAAAATCACATTCTTATATAGTCTGGAATTTGAGTTACCTAAGTCCTTTAAAGACTGAAACCTGTGTCAATGGCCAAGTTGTAAAAAGATTAGAGGTGAGCTTGAGCTTTTAGTGTTTAATTAATAAAGATAAGCATAATGCTTATCTTTGCAGCCCCAGCTAATATTATTCCAGCAGTTAAAGGAAAGAATGCTAAAAGGAAGAGGTGGTCAGATAGATAAAATGCTTCTTTACCACTAGAGAAGTAACATTGACAAAGTATCTCTCTCTCTCTCTGTCTCTCTCTGTCTGTCTGTCTGTCCTTCTCTCTGTCTCTCTGTCTCTCTGTCTCTCTGTCTCTGTCTCTGTCTCTCTCTCTCTCTCTTTCTCTCTCTCTGTCTCTCTCTCTCTGTCTCTCTCCCTCTTTCTCTCCCCACAACTCCCGCCTCATTTCTCATCATGGAAGAACTGCAAGAATTAAAGAAGTGATCAAGTTTGCAAGAAAATCAACTTCAGGTCTTTTTTAGGAGATGAAAAAGGTAAGAATGAGCAGAAGCTCTAAGAGAAGAAAGCTTGTAGAAGTTTTAACATCTGAGGACATTTCTAGTAGTCCTACAGGTGTGAACAAGATACAGCAAGAAACTGCAGACAGAGTTGGAAACGTGTGTTTTACTGAATTCTGAGATAAAGTAAAAGTTCAAGTGAAACATGAAGAAAAACTTTTGAGTGTGTTGTTTCATTAGGGAGATGCCCTGCTCAATGGTTAAGAACATTGGCTTTGGAATCAGACAGGAGTACGTTAGAGCTGATCCTGCTACTCATGAGTTGTGCAATTTAGGGCACATTTTCTCACCTTTTTTGAGCCTCAATTTCTCCATCTGTCAAATGGGGGTAATAAAATCTACATTCATGGGGCCATGTGAGAACTAAGTAAGATCGTGTTTACAAGGCACTTAACACACAGTGAGAGTTTATAAATGTTAGCTGTTATTATTAAGCTAAGCACACATATTGTTTGTTGTGGTTTGTATTGTGTCCTACCAAAAGATGTTCGAGTCCTAATCCTTGGTACCTGTGAATGTGATCTTACTTGGAAATAGGGTCTTTACATATGTAATTAATATTTCAGTTAAAATGAAGTCATACTGGATTAAGGTAGGCCCTCAATCCAATTTCTGGTCCTCATAAGAGACATAGTCAGATTCGGAGGAAAGATGGCCATGTGAAGGTGGAGGCAAAAACTGGAGCAGTGTATATATAAACCAAGGAAAGCCAAGGGTTGCCAATAGCCAGCAAAAGCTAGAAAGAGGCAAAGAAGTATCTATCCTTCTCTAGTGCCTTTGAAGAGAGTATGACTCTGCTGACACTTTGATTTTGGACTTTCAACCTCCAGAACCATAAGAAAGTAACTTTCTGATGTTTAAAGTCACCCAGTTTGTGGTAATTTGTTACGGCAGCCCTAAAAATACAATATAATGTGTGGTAATTAATTTTTCATTTTTAGTTGTTTAACGATGTGACTGAAAAGCTATATTATTGTGTAGAAAATAATAATTAGAACTAAAAATGTGCATTTATTTTACTGTTGTACTATCTGTGTTTTATTTTTTTAAAAGAAATGCAATTATTTTGTTTCAGAAGTTCCAATACTACTTTCACAGAACCAGTAAATGAGCAAAAAGAGAAGATGGCATTAGTTATTTGTGTTGGCATCATTTGATGCTTCCTCTTAGGTGGTAAAGATGCAATAAAAGAGAAATATGTAAAGGAGGGTGTGTTTGCTAATCACACTGTAAGAACCTGAGCTTCCTATATTTGACCTGGAACGGAAACCCCATGGGGGATAGAAAATAAAACATCTCCTCCTGGTAGCCACAGTCTACTTCCTTTTTACTTCCCAAAATGTGTACCATGCTTTTTTTGTGATTTTTCAAGTATTGCAATGCTTTCCATCATCTGTGAAATTTTATTTACTTTTCCACCATCACTATATATTTTATATGCTTTATGAACTAACTTGCTGAAGGCAAATTTGTTTAAGTGGAATATTGCATAACCCAAGGAGCATCTGCAATGATTATTCTAATTCCAGTTGATATTCCTACTCAGATGTATTAATCATGTTTTTTTCTTTCTTTTTTTCTTAAATCAATCACTTTCAGAAAAATGAGATGAGTCCTAAGAGAACAATCAATTGCAATGTCTTGCTATAATTATGAAGCTATTTATGTTTATGTGACTGTATGTTTATGTATGATGTGCACATGCCCTATCTAAGCATTCCAGAGAACAATGAAAGATCATTATTTGGGCACGAGATCTCTCATTTTAAATTGAAAATATCAAATCTTAAAAGTCTTGAGAACATTTATTAACTTGATCAAATAAAAGCTGTTTATACTGTAGGAGATCAAACCATCCAAAATTTAAAACTGTAAGTATTTAACTTTGACAAGTCAATGTGCATTAAAAAATCAGCAGTAATCGATCTTTTCAACCTTAGTTGCTTAATACCATGACTGCAAAAGCTATATTATTGTGTAGAAATAATCATTAGAACTAAAAAAAAAAAAAAAAAATTTGTTGAAAGAGTTGGTATCCATAGGTGTTTTAAGGCATGCCTTTTATGTTCTCATGAATAAACTAAACACAGGGGCTTATATCTATCTACTTCTGTGAGTGTGCAAGCATAAAAGTCTTAAGCTGGGAAATCAGGTGTGCAAAAAATAACTTTCTCAAGTTTTGAAAACTAAACTGAATTTTCATTTTGAGCACCTATTTTTCTAAGTGTGAAAAATATAATATCAAGCCATTCTGGGTAATCTCAGGGTTTACCCCTGCCTATCCTTGCCCCCACACCTTTCTCAATCCCTCTGATCTCACCCCAAATCTGCAACTTGTTCTTAAAGAATACAAATATATGTAATCTGGGCTTTAAACATACTACCCATCCACAGGGCACCTGATAGGCTGCACTTGTCCTACCTGTTCTTCGTCATCAGCCCATGCCTATCATAGCTATGTCATACCTTGTTCTTGGCCCCCAGGCTTGTACAGACCCTGCTCCTTCTCCATTGTTTCTGAGCCTTTCTCCCATGCCTCTGGCTCTTTGAGGGGCCCCTGGGGAGTTGTTGTGGGTGCTTTCTGCTAAGGAATACCACAGCCCTTCTTCTTTTCTCATTTGTTCTCATGGATTCTGAGGTGGGGAATCTCTTTGAAGCTTGTTCCTTCTGTCAGCCCTTCCTGGATTCCCTCAGCTCTTGGATTCCCTCAGGCTTATCCAGGGATCTATATCTTTCCTCCAGCTCCTGCTAGATGTATTTCTTGGGAGTGGTAGTAATAGGACATTGGCTCCTGCTCAGAAAGCACCAGAATGTCTCTTACTTTCCTGCTGACTCACCTTCCTCTCCTACAATACAAGGAATGTTTGTAAATCTCTTCTTGATTTGTGGAACCAAGAAAACTCACTCAGATTCCCTTTATTTTTCAAGCCTATTATTCATGCCCCGCATCCTTCTAAAGTTCAACTAAAAGATTAACTTATTTTTATCTACTATGAAAAATATATATCTTTAAAATAAAAGAAGATACTAACATTATAATAAAACAAAAAAAATTATGACTCAGTGTCCTCTACTTTCAGAAAAGAAAATGAGAACAAATAAAGTAACCACATAATCCTCATTGAATCAACTTTTATCCTTACATTACTTTTTTAATTGGGCCTATTTTCCAAGTAACAGTTCTTTCTTCTGACGCTTAATTTTTTTTTTTTGTAGCCAAGAAATTTTGAAAACTAAGATGTTCAGTCTACTAAAAAATGTTTCTCAACACGTTTGCATACTAATTCATTTCTTAATAAGGTATATTTCAAAACTTGCATCCATTTTTTTCATATGCTACAGAATCTAAAAGAATTGACTCAGGACAGAAGCAAGAAGCATGAGGAAATCTCTGTAATTATCAACATTTCCAATTATATTTAGCCAAATCAATAACTTATGAAAATTGCCAGTTGTAAAGACCTTAGTTAAAATCCTATACCTTGAGGAAGGTGGGTCCCTAGAAAAATAATTGAACAAAGAAAATCCTAGATACTTGGTGAAATGTCCCCCACAGAATCTCAAAGTAAACTAAGCCCTCACTATATGCATCTGAGGCCCCAGTATCTTCTGAAAACATTTTAGAAGATGTTCCTGGCAATGGCAAATTCTATAAAACTTAGTATTATATTTATTGATTCATTTTCCACAGAACAATGAATGTTACTGGATAGAGCATGGGTGAAGATAGTTGATGGTCTGAAAAGCTTGGAAAATTTAGGACTAAGCAAAATTTAACTGGTTTCTTTACTGAAAAGTCATCTAATCGACTATAGTATGCTAATGTTTTTCAGGAATGCTCGAGAGGAAATATAGTCTCCCAAATTTATTCCATTACAGAATACTTTGTTATGGGACATTTCCCAGGACTAAGATTATATCTGAGGAAACTCTAGCCTCTTCCAACATTGGAATTGATAAGACAAGACCTGAATATCTTCTTAGAGTAAGAGCTTCTATGCCCAGCACAGTATCTGGCCTTGTTTAATCTCTCTCTCTTATTATATTTTCTTGTCCAAACTACAAAGAATTTTGCTCATGAATATTGGTAAGAACACTTCTTAATATTGTCTTATAATAGCTTTTTGTTTTCTTTTGTTTCTCAGTCTAGAATAACTTCCTTGGTCTTCTCCATCTGCAAAAATCTTACTCCTTCAACAAGGTCCTTCTTACATTCTACTTACTTAGGGAACCCTTGGTGATATTTTTATTTTATTTAGACACTCAATAACTCATAGCTTAGCAATTAATAAATTTTTAATCATCATGTCACTTGATATTAAGAAAATAATTTTACTCCCAACATCAGATGAATAAGAATCATATATGAATTAGACAGTGATGAAAATAGTCACCGTGATCTCATCTCAAGCCTGCTCCATCTTTTGATGAGCTCTGACTTGTGACCAAGGCTGTACCTTTACTTCTGATAGTGACTTGACCCAGCTTCCAATCCCACTTGGCCACTTAACTACTACCCACTGGACTAAATTTTTTTTTTTTTAATCCAAAAGTCAATTTAAAGAAAGGTACCAGCATTCCTGGCTGTAAAGATAGATGAAAACTGTGGACAGACCAGTTTAATGGGAATACTTGGAGTGGCTTCTAACTTTTACTCTTTCTTCATCTGCTTTATCTACCCTATCACAAAGTTTTATGTTTCTTTCTTAGTAAAATATTTTAGGTTTCCTTTCTATTTATACCCTCTGTCAGCATTGCAGTTTGGGATTCTATGATTTCATGGCCAACCCTAGCCTCTACTTCAAGCTTTTCTAACTTATCCAGTATTCGGTTGTCAAAGTAATTTTCCAAAATGCTACCTTCATAATTCCTGGGGCTGAAAACAATAAATTAGGCACTTAAATTTGAAATCCGAAGACCCTGGGCTCCATTTTTTCTTTAGTCTCTCTATTTTTGTTTAATTATAAATAAATCTGAGTTTATGGGATCAAGTAGTTTTATATCCTAAGCAGTGGTGAATCAACCTTCTATTTTCATATTGTGATTAAAACAAGTTCAGAGAACTTGAATAATAATGTCTTTAAACTGTATTGGGGTGATGTGCACACATAATTGAAAAAAATAGGCATATCTTGTATAAGAGTCATCAATTGAAGTTCAAAAGTAAACATTCTTTGTTATAGTAAAAAAATCAGTAATGTGTTAAACCTATCAGATGGTAAATAAAGACAATTTAAAATATCAGAATTAGCTTCTTCCATTTGAGCTTTTGTCTCTGGAGTCAGGCTAGGTGAGCACAGTTTAAGTTTAGCTGATGTGATGGGAGCAGGAGAGTAGGTACAATAAGACAGGTGAGAGCAGGTGATTCCTGGTAGATCTTAACTGTTGAGTATGAACAGTACAGGCTGCAGTCATTAATAAGACCACCAGTGGGATTGTCTGGCCAGGGTCAAGAAAGCCTGTATGGTGGAGGAGAAAAACAGATTTGATTAAATTGAAAGAGACATGCTGTTCTAAAATTTCAGGAATTATTAAAAATTACAATAACAAAATTTACTCCAGGGTAGAGATAAATCCAGGATCAGACCAGGTTTCCTAGAATTTCTCTCTCTCTCCCTCACTCACCTCTCTCTTCCTGTGTTGATTTCATCTTCAGGCAAGTTTCACTTCACAGAAGAAAGTATGGCCACTAGCAGCTCAGGCTTATATTCTGCCAGCCTGGCAAACCTAGGGCAAAGGACGAGCTTTTCCAGTAATTCAAGCAAAGTCCTGCCATTGGGCTTGATTTACTTGTATTTTCTAAACCAGACCCTATGGACTGGAAGATGGACTACTCTGACAGCTAAAGCTAAGGGGTAAGTTTAGCCACATCAAGAATTTATGGCATGAGTATAAGGAAGAACATTTGCCCAGAGGAAAATCCAGGTGCTGTTATTAGAAGAACTGGCAAAAATTACGGATATTTACTGGAATATCTATAATAGCTTCTTATCTCTAGTCTGGCTTCTAAATATTTAGGGCAGAAAGCACCTCTTCCCAGGGCTTCACATATGTCAGCGGCAAACTTCATTCTGGAGAATTTTAGCACCCACATGAGTCTTCTTGACATAGATAAAGGTGCTTATTTTCAAATAAAAGGTCCTGCCATCTGACAGAAAATTGTCAAAATAAATTACAAATCTGCAGTGATTACCACGTGAATGATATCTCCTAGAATCAATAAAGGTGGGCACAACTAGCATAACCAAGGTATGACCCTAGAGTTGATATTCCTTTGGTTCTCACATCCCCCTACAGATGAATAGGGGTATTTCTGTGAAGTTCCTTGGTCATTTCTTTACTGCAGTTTATTTTGGGGGGTCTTCAAGATAATTTCCAGAAGCAACATGTCTGGTGCAAGTCTTGAGAGAAAGAGAACTGACGGAAGCAGAAATGTTGGTTGAGACACTAAGGAAGAAACATTACTTCTCATCTGATAACTTCATTCTCAGAAACAGTGAACAATCAAAAAAAGACAAGGAATGTGTAGTTAAACAGACTATAGCATATTACAGAAGCCTGAGACAAATCTCAAAGGCTGCTAAAATCACACTTCTGCTTCTAGGATACTATCTTAATAGAAAGATAATTGAAACACTTTCTTAGGGTTAAAATAAGTATAAGTAAATATTTGGTCACAGTTAATGGTTCAGCATTTATCGACTGCCTCCTTTGCCTGCCACACTGGTGCTTATCCCTTGTGACCCAGAATATTGTCTCTGTCTCGCACCCTGACCAATTCCTCAAGACCCATTTTGAAATCCACCACCTCCAACAAATCTCCCTCCTAACTTCTAGTTAATTATTGATTGTCACATTTGCCCTGTTCTAATAAGAATTGTAATTCTGTCTGGTTTTGATACTACCAGAAGAAAGCTTTTTTTTTAGGAGAAATCTTCCTCAAAAAGCAAATGTAGTCATGTCAGTTGCCATGAATGTGTGACAAAAGTACAGACTCCCAAGAAAAGCATACAAGGCCCTCAGAATCTAGGTCTTCTTTCTTCTCTATTCTCATTTTTGTGCTTCTTCTAGCACCTTTCAATGCCTTCCTCAGGCCAACTCACACTTCATTCACACTGGAACACAAGCAGTTGAAAACATATCATGCCCTCTCTTATCTCTTGGCTTTTCTGTGTCTGCTCTCTCAGACTGGAATGCCCAGCCCCTAACTCTTCTCTGGATTCATTAGTCCATCAATAAATCTTTACTGGTCTCCTTGCAACAGGTAATATGCTAGATGTTCCAGATACACTACTGAGTAATGGTCTTGGGTTCCTTGGAACGATTGTAGCCTAAGAGGGAAGCATAGAAATAACCACACAAACTGTAACATTACAAATCCTCAAAGTCTGTAAAGAAAACTTCTGGGAACTTTGAGAATCTTTACCAGGAGACTTGATCAAGCCAGGGGCAGGGGATGGGCAAGGAAGACATTCTTGAAGATTTGTTTTGAGCTGATATCTGAAGGACAAAGGGAATGCACACTCTAGGTAGAAACGCCATGTACCTTGGGATGGGAAAAAATGGGGCACATCTGGAACTGAATGTGAATCTGGTGAATGTGTAATACATTATATCATAGTTCAGTCTAACACAATGTAATTTTACATTCTAAGGAATGTGTGCACATTTTGTCTCATTAAGATTATAAGTTCCTAAAACCTGTGTTTCTCACATGCAGGACATAGTCTGTTTGCTCTCCCAGAACCATTTTACCCCTTGACTCTGCTTCAGAAGGCTGGACTAGATATATTACATCAATGGGCTCCCAACCTCTCATGAACTCCCATTCATGAGTTCACATGCATCAATTATTCTCATTATTACATATGGCCAAAGGATTCTCTCCATATTCTCCACACTGCTAGGAAATCAGTCTTTTTTTAAAAAAGAAAAATCTGTCTCTACATCTACATATACATGGATATATATATTTCACATATACATAACTTTATATATACACCTTTATGTATAAATAATATTTAATTAAATACATATATAAGTTATATATATATTTATATATTTATATTAAATATATATATATATATATATATATATATATATATATATATATATATAACTTTGGAAGCATTTTTCTCTATAACTTTGGAAGCATTTTTCTCCATCTATTGAGATCATGCTTCCAGGCGTATCCCCTGTTTGGTTCAAATAAATATTAAAAAATATATTATAATTTATGATATATCTATTTATATCTATACACTTGACCCTTGAACATCACAAATTTGAACTGCACGGGTCCACCTATACATGATATTTTTTAATTGATACCTGTACCATTTTCAATTGCCATTTGGGAGTCCATGGATGAGGAAGGCCAACTGTATGCATTGTCTTAGGCCATTTTATACAAGGGACTTGAGCATCTGCAATTTGGGTATCTGAGGTGCCCCAACCTCCTCACTATTCAAGGGTCAACTGTATACATATTTATGGATATATAACTTTAAAGGGAACTAACCAATATATTAATCATGGTCATCTCTGGACAATGAAGTTTTGAGTGTGCTTTGTTTATTTTACGTATTCTTTATACTTCATTGTATATCAAGCATTTTAAATAAACACGAATTATTGATTATAAGAGAAAGTCATTTAAAAATATTCCGTTAAAATGTAAACCCTCTGTGGGTACAGTAGAGTGGATAGGTTCATAAGATCCAGGGCTGAGAAGGGCCTTAGAGCCTTGGAGAACATTGGATGAGGACGGTGGAACAGAAGTGGGCACCCACTAAGGGAAGAGAAAGGTGCAGAGAAGAAAGAGAAAGCCGGAAAGCACTGAACATCACCCTCACCTATTTGTGATAACAAGAACTTTTCCTGGCAGAATCTTATCACCTTTAAGGACTGGCTATAAGCTTTAACATGAAATGACAAAGAGAAAGATAGAAACAAGAAAAAACTGTAAAAAAGTCCATAGCGCTTGTTGGTATTTTGGTAGCGATTTTTCTCCCTTAAAATTGCCATTAGGTACAACTGATTTCCATTATAACAAATGTCCCTAAATCAATGAAAGAAAGTACTTTCAAAAGGATTGTGGAGTATGACTGTAACTAATGTTATCATGAGACTTTAATCAATTTTTATAATTTTTTTATGATTAGACATAATGCCACATACCTATCTCCCCTCTTTTTTTTTTTTTTTTGGTTAAGAATCTTTTTTTCTCTAACCCTTCCCTGAGATGTTTGTTGCCTTGGGTAGGCTGTGTCCTACCAATAAAGCTCACTGCTTCTCAAAAGAGCCTTGCTCTAGATCAAGGGTCCCCAATCCCTCTGCGGTGGACCTTTAGCAGTCCACAGTTTGTTAGAAACCAGGCCACACACCTGGAGGTGAGCAGCGGCAAGCAAAGCTTCATCCGTATTTGCAGCCACTCCCCAGCGCTAGAGTCACTGTCACCGCCTCAGCTCCACCTCAGATCATCAGGCATTAGATTCTCATAGGAGCACCCATTCCTGGTGCAGAAAAGGTTGGGGACTCCTGCTCTAGGTGACTTTTTCCTTCTAGGTTTTGATAACCTCTTCTTTCCCTCATTCCTTTAGGCTTGTGAGTGGTTAACAGCTCCAATGCTACTAGCCTAGAGTTACTGCATTTGCCTCTGGCCTTTGCTTTTCCTACTCCTTTGTAAACAAATATCTTGTAAATAAACTGCCAAGAATTATCTACATAATGTAACATACAGATGATATATTATAGAATAGTACACTTAAAACCTATATAATTTTATTAACTAATGTCACCCCAATAAATTAAAAAAGAATTATCCTAATTTGAATATACTGCCTGTTTTCTGTTGAGATTCTGACAGATACACCCCTCTCACCAAAACAACATCCCCATCTGTGCTGTCCAATATGGTAGCCACTAGCCGCATGTGGATATTGAGCACCTGAAATATGCCTAATCCCAATAAAGAAGTGCTGGAAGTGTAAAATGCACACTAGATTTCAAAGACTTGGTATGAAAAGAAAGGACATAAATGACTTCAATAATTTTTATATTGACTACATGTAAAAATCACATTTTTAAGTATATTAGATATATTATTAAAATTAATTTCACCTGTTTTTTTTACTTTTCTTTAAGGTGGCTACTAGAAAATTTAAATTACCTGTGAGGCTTGTATTTGTGGCTTATATTTTATTTATAAAGTACAGAGGTCTAGATATTGCGGGAGTGATTCTGAGAACCATGCCTCCTATATAATGTGTTTTTAATACCCACATAAAGGGAATATCTATGCTTAAAATGTGAAAGCATGAACGTACAATATCCTACAATGTGGGAGCAAGGCGGGAACTTGAAGACCATCGTTTTCAGGGTGAGAATACCGAGGAATATTTGTAAGCATTTACGGGACAGTATATGCTTTCAGAACAACTTTAAAATGGTCTTTGGTTTTTGTTTGTTTGTTCGTTCATTTCTTTGTTTTCCTTCTGCAACACAGACTGAAATACCTAGAGAAAAACTTTAAAATATACTAAAGCTCAAGTTAGTATTAAATCTCAATTGGTTTGTCGATATCCAATTTTAGGACACAAGAAGGCATTAAAGCTTGGACTGGCTGTTCATCCTTGTAAAAAGCCCATCACTTTATGGCGTCAGAACCTAATAAATTCTTCACTGGCTTATTGAATAGGTTGCGTTTGGTGCTTCATAAACATAAAAATATGTCCAGCATTGGGTATTTATCCAGCGGGCACACATATACCAGTTCCACACAAGCAGACCCCTTTGGAAGGTTAAAAAGGAATTCCCTGACTTCCACTCCCATGTTCAAATAGAGTGCCTGCAGGCTGAGAGAGGAAGGTTGTAAAGTCCCAGTGGGCCCAGAAAGCTGCCTCCACCACTTGCAGCGGTTGGTGTGCGACCGCCAGGCTACCGCCCACATTGCAGGGCGTCTTGCCGAGATAAGGAAGCCAAGAAACCAGGAACAAGTCGGATTGGAATAAAAAACCACCTCACGTAAGTTCCACGGGCCACCTCCCTCCATTAAACATCAAGACGATTTGTATCGCTTCCTGACCTGCTCCCCCAGGAGCACAAGAAGATATGGGGTCAGGCGAGGCAACAGAGAGGAAACAGTCCTTTATGGAGGGACCTTTAACTCTTTAACGACACACACACATACACACAGACGCGCGCGCACACACACGTACAAACAACATTAAAAAAAAAAATCCTTCATCAAAAACTGGGCATATGGATTTGGAATCGGAGCTGATATTTATTTATTTATTTTTAATCTTAATTTCTCCACTTGATTTATTTATTGGCTTATTTTCTAAGACGTTACTCCTTTCTAGGTCTTGGGAAACTCTTGATCATCATCAATAATACAAGGGAAGAATCAAAAGGAAAAATAAAAACAAAAATAACACTGCTGAGAGGAGACTGAGCTCCTCTCAAGGGCCCGCCGCGGACAGTTGGGTAGGTATGTGTAAGTCAAAGCTGTTGCGGAGGAATTCCGTTCACCCTAGACAAATGGGTGTGTGGCGTGAAGCGCGGTACTGGGAACTGCTGCCAAAAATACTTCCAAAGGTTCGGGTAGGTGGCAGGGGCGGGACCGGGGAAGGATGTAGCGACAGAGGCGGAAGGGAAGCAGAGTGCAGGGAACTTAGAGGAGGTCAGGGTTGCGAAGCGCTGAGCTGAGTCGGAGGGGTTGAGAACCCCTAATCCAGCGAGTGGCCGGCGGGGTGGAAGTCAGGCCCCCGGGGATCCGGCCGGCTCTAGCTGTCAGTCAGACAACCGTGGGGCCGCCGCAATCCTCAGCTCTGTTCCAAAGGAGCTATGCTGCGGGCGGGGGCGGGGGCGGGAGGAAAGGGCGGAATGGGGAAGGGGCGTCGCCCCAGTCTCCCCCGCCTTCTTCAATGTCATTGGGCCGCCGCGGCGAGGTCTGCGCCACCTTTTCTCCATCCCACCCCTCCCGCGGGCCGCGCTCGTCCGGGGGCTGGTCCGGCCCGGGCCGTTGACGTCACCGCCAAGTTTGCTGCCCTGGGCGCCCCACGTGTGGCGGCGGCTACGGCCCGGGAGACAGCGAGAGAGCGCCTGCGAGCACAGTGGCCGCGGCCGCTGACAGGTCCCGCACAGCCAGACTCCGCTATGCCGCTCCCAGGTGGGGCGTGAGAGCAGTTTGGAGCAGCCGGGTGCGCACCAGGAGGGGCGGGCTGCTCGGCGCGGGCCTTCTTGTTCCTGCTCGGGCAGAAGGACTCGGGGGTACCTTGCACCAGGGCCGAGAAGGCGCGCCGAGACGGTCCAGGGGACCGAGGAATTCGGGGCTGGGAGGCACTGTCGCTTGCCGCTGTCTGGAGCGCACGGAGTTCAGCGGCCCCGGAGTGGAGCGTCCCCTCGTCAGGACTGAACGAGGGATGCAAGGTCGCTGAGCGGAGACCGCTGGGGGCCGAGGCTGAGACGCTTGCCTCCGCCACATCCTCCAGGACCCCCATTCCCGCGACTCCTAGAGTACTGGGGCGCCGAGCGCTTCTCCGAGGCTCAAGACTTGCCGAGTCTAAGAGGATGGTTTCTTAAGCACGGCACCACGTCCCCTTTCCCGCCCCCTAGACCAGAGGAAGGGATCCCGCGAGGGACTCCCGAGGCTCGGTCTCCCTAAGGAGCCCCGGCTGCCGCCACCTGGGGCAGCTTGCACGGCCGCAGGGACGCACGGGCGATGTGGCCTCCGTCCAGCGCGCAGGCCCTCCTGGAGGATGTCATGGCACTTGGCGGAGTCTCGGCCTAGCATGGCCCGCGTGCTGCCCGACGTCGCCTCCGGCTAGGATGGCCCCTCCGGGCCCGGCCGGCGCCCACCCCACCTCGGCAGAGCCGCTGTCCCGCAGCATCTTCCGGAAATTCTTGCTAATGCTCTGCTCCTTGCTCACGTCCCTTTACGTCTTCTACTGCCTGGCCGAGCGCTGTCAGACCCTGTCGGGCCCCGTCGTGGGGCTGTCGGGCGGTGGCGAGGAGACGGGGGCCCCGGGTCGCGGCGTCCTGGCCGGAGGCCCGAGGGAGCTGGCGGCGCGGCCCGCGGCGGCGCAGAGAAAGCGCTTCCTGCAACTGAAGCAGTGGCGGAGGCGCAGGCGGCCTGTGCGGCGCGACGGCGGCGAGGAGGTGGCCTGGGAAGAAGAGACCCCGGGCCTGGCCGGGGGTCCCGGTGGCTCCGGGGCTGGGAGCAGCGTGGCCGAGGCCCCACCCGGGACTCTGGCGCTGCTGTTGGACGAAGGCAGCAAGCAGCTGCCGCAGGCCATCATCATCGGCGTGAAGAAGGGCGGCACGCGGGCGCTGCTCGAGTTCCTGCGCGTGCACCCCGACGTGCGGGCCGTGGGTGCGGAGCCCCACTTCTTCGACCGCAGCTACGACAAAGGCCTCTCCTGGTACCGGTGAGCTGGCGCGGGGCACAGGCAGAGGGCAGGCAGAGCGCGATGTATGTGTTTGCGTCGGGGGGCTTTGAGAGAGACCACGATGACTCCCAATTCACCTTCCTATCCGTTTCATGTAGAAGGCGGGAGATGGGGGGAGGTTCATCAGTAGTTGTCCTTAACCTGAGGGGTCTTGTTCCCCACGATGCCTTCTTTCTCCAGTATACTGGATGCTGGAGGGGGAGGAGGGCAGGAGGAGGGAATTGGTCCTTAATGATTGTTTTCTTTAGTCTTTGAGATTCCTTTTCCCTCGAATAGCCAATTTCATCTTTTCCTCCTCTGCTAGACGATCCTTGTTGATAGCTAAAGAAGGGGGAAGAAGTCTCTCCTAAATTAGAACTTGTTCATCAATTATTATGTTGACTCCTTTCCCAAGGAAGCCTGTTTTTATTTCTTTACCTTCTGGGCAGTTCTCTATGGTTAATGCAGTCTTTGCCGTCAGGTATTTATTTACCTTGACCTTCTGCCAGATAGTTGTTCTAGGTGGTAAGTAATATAGAGACTTCATAAAAGTGTCAAGAACCAGAGTCTAGGTTGTTGGGAAATATATGTCCGAGCAAGTGCCAGCAACCAGTCATTGTGTTTTAAAGAAGGCTTCCTTGGTAATAACTTTTGTTTGAGGCAAGGAATGAATTTCGTAAAGTGCTTTCTGTATTTACAGGAAAGCGTACCTTTTGTTTCTCTACTGGCAGAAACTTTCTCAAAGCTCTTTGAACACTTCTCTTTAGAAATGAGGTACCCATTGGAAGGAAGGAAGGAAGGAAAGAAGGAAGGAAAGAAGGAAGGAAGGGAGGGAGGGAGGGAGGAAGGAAGGAAGGAAAGAAGGAAGGAAGGGAGGGAGGAAGGAAGGAAGGAAGGAAGGAAGGAAGGAAAGAGAAAGAAAAGATAGAAAAGAAAGAAGAAGAAAAAAAGGGGAGGGATATGGAGTCGCTGGTTTCATTGTGAAAAAACTCCCAATACAGTTTAGGAAACAAGTCTGGTTTAGATCTTAACCTTAAATTTACTAGTCTTCTTAAATTTAGACCACCTTTAATAATAGAATCAGCCAAACTCTAAGAAATTCTAGTGTCACCTGGATTTTGTTTGCCATAAAATATTGGCCTTTTTTCTTTACTCCGAGAGCAAGGAAAATCATATGGCCAGAATTTTCCATTTTATAGTTTTATATTGTTCTTTAAATGTGCAATCTCCTTGTCATTTTAACTAAAACATTACCAAAGTTACTACGAAATTTAAATATATTTTAAAAGCCCACTAAATCAACTATTCATTCCCAAAACAGAAATGAACATGATTTGACAAGTTTATTTACTTGAGGGGTCGAACTCACCCTCAGACTGATTTCAGAAACTGAATTTACAGTAACCCAACTCATGAGAAAACATTTGGTCCTAAAAGTTGAATTCAAACATTAAACACTTTTTTCATTTCTTGGAAAGAAAAACAAACAACCTTCCTTAATATAGAATATATATCATTTAAAATCATCGGCCACTTAAAAAATTCCCTTGTGTTTCTGTCATTTATGTTGTATCCTCTGGGAAGTTCTTATAAAAATGACCTGTTGAATCTGGAAACAACAGGTCCTTCTTTTTAGCACAAAGGCAGCTCTGTTTTTTCCATTAAGGACACAAGGAAAAAAGTGATTAAAGACCCCTAAAACTCTTATCTATAGCAGTTTGCACTGAATTCAGCTTCATAGTGTATAAGTGAACACATTTCAAGCTGACTGCCTGGGATATCTAAGACAATGTTTGGCTGGCTCTGAGGTGCTATTATATATGGTGAAATATTTAGTACTAAAACCCTTTATGTTCATTTTACCATCTAGACTTTATTTCACAAAGTGGGATTGTTCTTATTCCAGAAATGAGTATTTGAGGGCACAGTATATCTAGAGACCTGGATCTTATTTTCCGTGGACCTTTCTGAGCTTGTGTAAGAGAAGGAAGGTTTCAAGATAACTAAAAACACAAGTATAGAAAAGAAACAGAGAAGAGAGAGAGAGAGAGACAGAAAGAGAGAGAAAGAGAGAAGAGTCATAAACCTTTAGGCCACTCTTTCATTTGGAAACTGGATGCATGCTATAAAGTAAATCTCTCTTTGGATTGTTTACTCTAGCAGAGGAGTTCTATAAAGCAATTTATGGTGGTTACAAAAATAACTGCACAGTAGACTTCATGGTTTGGTAAATTTAATTTTCTAAGTGTTGGAGCAATGTCTTTGTTTTACCATTTGCAATGTATTTTTTTTTTATTGGATGTATGAATTTATGTTTAACTCAATTACATAGAAAACTTTTATTTAAAAAAAAATCCAAGCTATGGTGTTCTGGATTATGCGATTATTTAATGAAATTTTTCCTCAGTTCTCTTTCATCTTAGCTCCGAAGTTGGAGTTTGAAGTTTGTGAGAAGGATTGAAGACTTAACCTTGAAAAAAAATCTCCCACACAGAATGCCACTTAACTATTAAGTGCATTTTAGCAGTTTGTATTTAGCCAGTATTTTATAATAAGGGGTTCAGTTAGACTTTCTTGAGTCAGCCCCAAATTTGTAATATTGGATTTCTAACACACACACACACACACACACACACACACACAGTGGGGGAGAAAAAGAGAGAAGGAGAGAGAAAGAGCCCCAAAATTTATACCCTGAAGTAAACTATGGAAGAGAAAAATCTGTATAATATCTTTTAGATGCTCAGTGACATGGGAGAATCATAAATGTCTAGCCTTGTTTTTTTGCTCAGTGAAATCTCGCCGTTTGTCATAATAATTTGTAGTGGCAGTGCCCCCTACTGTCCTGACAAAGGGAGAAATCTGTTGCTGTTAGAAAGTTTGAGACAATCCCTTGGTGAATGAGTTTGAGTTAGAAATGCCTGTTGCTACGATGTTTCAATAAATTTCTCACTCTGGGCAAAATAAAGTACTTTATAAACTGCATCCTAAGACTAGTGTAACTGACTGTAAAGGCAAAGAAAATGAATTTATTCAAAATCTCTATAAATGAAATGTTTCTAATTAATTAAAATGTCCTAATATTACTTTAAAATAAATGAAACAAAAGTAAAACAACATTCCAGGAGATTTGTTAATTTTGATAATTTAGGATGCTTCAGTGGAGTTTTCTGGATATGAAACTCCACCCTGATGGGGTTTAAAACACATTCCACAATACTTAATTTAGCGGACATGATATCAGTACAACAAATGTCTGTGGCTTGCATGTCATGGGAAAACAATCCTTTGCAATGAATGGTCTTCGTTTCTATTGTATGTGTGGTAGGTTCATAAAGGAAGGCAGGGAACTATTTCTTTAGCTTCTAAACTTTGAGATCTTTTCTGTAAGTCAAGACCGAACGACTCTACTATAGTTTAAGAGCAGGTGAGCTTAGAATTTAACGTCCCCTTTCTCTACCTGTGTATATCTGCACCAACTAGAAGGTGTGCTTTTTTTCTCCTACAACAAAAGATACATATTTATGAAGCATATAAAGATATGTATGTCTTTATGTGAGTGTATGTGTATATATATATAGTTATATACATATATATACATAGTTATATATATAGTTATATATATACATAGTTATATATATAATTATATACATATATACATAGTTACATATACATATATATATGTATATAACTATATATATATACATACACACACGTTTATATATATGTATGCATATAAATGTTTGGGACAAGATAGTATTTATTATCCAACCTCTTATACTCACACGTCTATTTCCTATGTTTTGATTGGTTTTCTTTCGTAAGACTGGCTAATTTCAACGGAGATCAATATCACTTAAATTGTTTTACTCGTTAACATTCAAGAAGATTCAAGATTACTTAGCTTGGTATTTAGGAGTTAGTTCTCCACCGACTTCATCAAAATTTGAAGTTTTCTGGCCCCTAATAATCATCGCCTTATTTTTCAAGTCCACCAGAGAGGCTAGCAGAACAGAAGAACTTTTGGTTCCTATCAGGAGAAATCGGCATTTTGTAGCAGCTGGGAGCAGCTGCAAAGTACCTCCTTGTGCAGTTTCCCACCCTCCTGAGCCACGAGGCCCTTCTGCGTGAAGGGCTGGAAATGAAATTTGAGCCAAGGGAGCTGCAGAGTCTGGCCACCCATGCAAGGTCATATGAACTGAAGTCCAAACAGGCCTCTCTGTCCTTAGAACTGAGTTAAGAACATGAAGAAAGGACGAAGGATAGGAGGAAAGCAGGAAGAAGTTGTTTTGGACCCTGAGTCTAAGGCACATGTTTGCAGAAGGGAGGGAATAATTCTTTCAGACATATAGTTCCCAGGAGCTTTTGGGGATGGGATACTCTTCATCCACTGAGAGGTTGCAAATGGCCCTGTAGAGAAGCCACAGTGCTGTCATTTTGTTTGCTGAATGTTTGAGCTCTGGAATCATCATCCCAGTAGGCTACCCAGAAAAGAAGTCAAACAGCCTAGTTTCTTTGTGTCTGTGTATGTGCACTCGTGCACGTGTACATACCCACATGCACATGCGTGCAAGAGCAGACACTTAGTAGGAGGGGAAGTGATGGAATTGATAACAAGGAAGTTATTAAGTGGTTAGAGAACTTCTAAACATTCAGACACCCAGGGTATGGAACAGGCTTTGGGTCTACTGAGTACAGGTATTAAAAACAATAACAACAACAGAAACTGTGTAATATAGCTTGGACCTGGAATACCTCATTTGAGTGAATATTTCTTCATAACAATGAGATTTATAATGTGCTGATATATTTTATGTGAAATGCATAGCCATGAGTGAAAATCCTCTACATTGTAATAGTCTGTTCTCCTCTTAAAAAGAAAAAAAACACCCTGGCCAAAATATTTGTCTCTTATAAATAAGTCTCTTGATTGGTCAAGAAACAATATGTGCCAAATCCATATTTTGGAAGTGTCACGAGAATGAAATAAGCCTGTGCAGTTAATGACAACAGGGGCTAACCTTATATATACCAGATACTAACATCATGAGGAAAAGAGTGTCACAGAGCAAACAAACCATCTTGTTACAAACAACAAAGGGCCTCGTGTCTCTAAGGGATGCATTTGAACAATTGCAAATTGCAATTGCCATCAGTCAAATTGCTGGGCTCAGTTGGGAATTTTATAAACTTAGCCCTTTTCTTTAGGTAGACATCTTCTCACTGAGTAGTAATAACTTGGCTGATAAAAAGTGTTATTTCTCGTGATGTTTCCCAAAGATATTAGACTCCAAGCTTTTAGAAAAATTGTTTCTGCTAAGTGATGAGTTACAATTTTGAAAACGACATTACTTACTAAATATATGCCTTTAATATGTAATCAGAGGAAATTTCACCTAAATAATATTTTAGTTCCCTAGTCTTTGCAGTTATACGAATGTCTTTAAAATGTTTTCCAGCACTTTAAAATTTAAATTTGATATAGCTTCAAACTCTCTGCAGAGGATATTGATATAGTTAAAAAATAAACATGTGAAATAAGGACTTAGAAATTGTGGAAATGCCGAGTTTAGTGAATTGAAGCATCTTCCCAGTTTTTGCCAACGATCACAACTTCTGTTTTTTTTGCATTATTCATGAGGTCATGACTGTCATGCCTTTAACATTTACATTTATCTTATGAACACGTGAGGAAGGTATTCCAGAGGTTCAGATTTGGCTTGTTTCAGAAGTTGTCAGTTGACAGTAAATGTATAAGGGGAAGTGTTTATTAAGAATGAAGTTTAGTGCTTGACATTAGGCTCGTGATATTCTTACAAAGGTTAAAAAAACAAAACCCTATTCACTGACTTGAGAGCAGCCCACTTTGAATGTGATGTGTAGCGCCACCTGGTGGGAGGAAGAGTCAGCAAGGAACCAGAACAGCTAGACTTTGAAAACCTCATCATTATCAGAGTATATCTGCAGTCTCAATTTGAAAAAAAGGGGTGAGGGGGAGAGGGTGTGGGCATCACGTTAGGTAGCACTTACAGCAAGTAAGATCTGCTTAGTGTAGCTGAGCTCACTTCTTTCAGGTAGGGAGTTTATTCTTTGGAGAGAAATAAAAGAGACTTGCCTTCACAATAAATCTGAAAAACACGATATAAATGATTAGGAGATTTATATTAGAAATGCACATGACCGAAAGGAATGCCATATGCCCCAGATTAGTTTTGTTAGTGTGTTTTGCCTCTGTTTCTGAAAGTCAGCTTCAAATGAAAATACTTCCAGATGATTTTATTTCAACATGCAGCCTTATTCCTCCTCCCGTGTAGTACAGGCTCTGGAGGAGGGTCCCACGATTCTTAACAGGCAGCACACAGAATCCTCTTTAACCCTTACCAAACCTGAGATACACTACTGAAGACCTTGCTCACGTGGGACAGTTTCATAGGAAGGTGCTTTCAGAGTTCTAACAGGAGAGACCTTCCGGAGACTACGGTCCAGTGCCTGGGGAGGGTGAGCTGGTAGAGAGGGTGGTAGTCAGGTTAAAATAAGGTAGGAAGAAAGGGGAAAATAGGAAGGTTACAGTGGAGAAACCTGGCAGACACCACCTTAACCAAGTGGTAAGTTTAACATTTCCTTGCGGTCATGTGCAGATCATGTACCCCCCAGTGTAACGCAATGAGGAGGGCACTTTACCTGTGGGGGATTCTCCCCCCAAATCTGTAGCCCCACTCTAATTATGAGAAAACATTAAGCCAACCCAAATGGAGGGGCATCTACAAAATACCTGTCTAGTATTCCTTAAAATTTTCAAGATCCTGAAAAACAGATTGGGGAGGAGACAAAAGAGGCTAACTGCTAATGAGTAAATAAAGTGTGGTACTCTTGACTGGATCCTGAAACAGAAAAAGGGTGTTCCATGGAAAAACTGGAGAAATGTGAATAATGAGTGTGGTCTAGTTAATAGCACTATACTGAGGTTAATTTCTTGGTTTCAATCATTGTACTAGGGTATGTAAGATAATAACCTTAGTGGAATCAGGGCAAAATGGTATCTGAGAATCCTCTGTACAATTTTATGTTTACAATTTTAATATCTAAAATTATTCTAAAACAAAAGGAAAAACAGCAGCATCAACAAAGAAGGCAGGAGATGCCTAATGTCACCAAGGGCTGTGGGCTCATGCTGTAACACTCTACTGCGTCAGCTTCCTTTCATTCCATGTTTCTTCTTTCCTCTCCTTCTGAAGGCCCCCAGCACAGGCCTGCCAGCTTCTCCTCCACTGCCAGCACCTGTTGCTTCCAGACACGCTGAGCTTTCCCCTCAGCTGATTTCATAATAAAATTGGCTCATGGCTCCCCTCCTACTCTCTTGTCCCTGGAACAAGCACAGAGTTTGTTTTTTGTTGTTATTGTTGTTGCTTTGTTTTGCTTTCCTCTTTTTATTTATGGCTGGCAAATGTAAAGTGAAGAAGGTATAAGAAGTTGCCCACCCCTGACTAAAACCCTCGTGTTCTGGAGAGCAAAAAACGTTGATGTAAATGATAAGTTTTTGAGAACGCAAAGAACGGAAGTAGGAGTCAGAGGAAAATTAGATTTGGGAATCTGGCTTGTTTGCTTCAGACATAGGAGGAGCAGTTGTCAAGGGTTGGGAAGCTAGTTATGGGGTCAAGAGATGGGTTCATGGCTGTGGACACTCCTTAGCCTAGGATATAACAATGCAGTCCAGGTTTTCCTGGCCAGCTTAAATATTCTGCTTACTTGACCTTATGCTTTAATCTTTGTTTTAGACACTATGGTTTATGAGACCAACCATAAGAGCAAATCGGACCTGGAGCAGTCATTGGGTTAAAGGATGAGGGAGGAAGAGAGAAAATCCACCCTCCAGAGCTCTGGATGACCAAGACCTGGGCATCCTGAGTGGTTCTTCCTGCTGGCACTGCTAATCCCGGGATGCCAGTGCTATCAGACTAGGTGGCATGCTGGCGTTTTCTGCTTCTGTTTTTAAACACACAGTTGTGCATCTGAGAATCTGGTTTAATAGAGTAACGAAAATCTGACTTGAAACATTTCCTTTGATATTTTTAACAACTGTAAAAATAATTTTATCCACATTACATTTTTACTTAAGCAAAACAAAATAATACACAGGCTACATCTT
>NW_011888825.1:5403314-5406865 GCF_000151845.1 Pteropus vampyrus | reverse complement strand
ATAAATGATTAGGAGATTTATATTAGAAATGCACATGACCGAAAGGAATGCCATATGCCCCAGATTAGTTTTGTTAGTGTGTTTTGCCTCTGTTTCTGAAAGTCAGCTTCAAATGAAAATACTTCCAGATGATTTTATTTCAACATGCAGCCTTATTCCTCCTCCCGTGTAGTACAGGCTCTGGAGGAGGGTCCCACGATTCTTAACAGGCAGCACACAGAATCCTCTTTAACCCTTACCAAACCTGAGATACACTACTGAAGACCTTGCTCACGTGGGACAGTTTCATAGGAAGGTGCTTTCAGAGTTCTAATAGGAGAGACCTTCCGGAGACTACGGTCCAGTGCCTGGGGAGGGTGAGCTGGTAGAGAGGGTGGTAGTCAGGTTAAAATAAGGTAGGAAGAAAGGGGAAAATAGGAAGGTTACAGTGGAGAAACCTGGCAGACACCACCTTAACCAAGTGGTAAGTTTAACATTTCCTTGCGGTCATGTGCAGATCATGTACCCCCCAGTGTAACGCAATGAGGAGGGCACTTTACCTGTGGGGGATTCTCCCCCCAAATCTGTAGCCCCACTCTAATTATGAGAAAACATTAAGCCAACCCAAATGGAGGGGCATCTACAAAATACCTGTCTAGTATTCCTTAAAATTTTCAAGATCCTGAAAAACAGATTGGGGAGGAGACAAAAGAGGCTAACTGCTAATGAGTAAATAAAGTGTGGTACTCTTGACTGGATCCTGAAACAGAAAAAGGGTGTTCCATGGAAAAACTGGAGAAATGTGAATAATGAGTGTGGTCTAGTTAATAGCACTATACTGAGGTTAATTTCTTGGTTTCAATCATTGTACTAGGGTATGTAAGATAATAACCTTAGTGGAATCAGGGCAAAATGGTATCTGAGAATCCTCTGTACAATTTTATGTTTACAATTTTAATATCTAAAATTATTCTAAAACAAAAGGAAAAACAGCAGCATCAACAAAGAAGGCAGGAGATGCCTAATGTCACCAAGGGCTGTGGGCTCATGCTGTAACACTCTACTGCGTCAGCTTCCTTTCATTCCATGTTTCTTCTTTCCTCTCCTTCTGAAGGCCCCCAGCACAGGCCTGCCAGCTTCTCCTCCACTGCCAGCACCTGTTGCTTCCAGACACGCTGAGCTTTCCCCTCAGCTGATTTCATAATAAAATTGGCTCATGGCTCCCCTCCTACTCTCTTGTCCCTGGAACAAGCACAGAGTTTGTTTTTTGTTGTTATTGTTGTTGCTTTGTTTTGCTTTCCTCTTTTTATTTATGGCTGGCAAATGTAAAGTGAAGAAGGTATAAGAAGTTGCCCACCCCTGACTAAAACCCTCGTGTTCTGGAGAGCAAAAAACGTTGATGTAAATGATAAGTTTTTGAGAACGCAAAGAACGGAAGTAGGAGTCAGAGGAAAATTAGATTTGGGAATCTGGCTTGTTTGCTTCAGACATAGGAGGAGCAGTTGTCAAGGGTTGGGAAGCTAGTTATGGGGTCAAGAGATGGGTTCATGGCTGTGGACACTCCTTAGCCTAGGATATAACAATGCAGTCCAGGTTTTCCTGGCCAGCTTAAATATTCTGCTTACTTGACCTTATGCTTTAATCTTTGTTTTAGACACTATGGTTTATGAGACCAACCATAAGAGCAAATCGGACCTGGAGCAGTCATTGGGTTAAAGGATGAGGGAGGAAGAGAGAAAATCCACCCTCCAGAGCTCTGGATGACCAAGACCTGGGCATCCTGAGTGGTTCTTCCTGCTGGCACTGCTAATCCCGGGATGCCAGTGCTATCAGACTAGGTGGCATGCTGGCGTTTTCTGCTTCTGTTTTTAAACACACAGTTGTGCATCTGAGAATCTGGTTTAATAGAGTAACGAAAATCTGACTTGAAACATTTCCTTTGATATTTTTAACAACTGTAAAAATAATTTTATCCACATTACATTTTTACTTAAGCAAAACAAAATAATACACAGGCTACATCTTGAGACTCAAAGAAGATGACAGTATTTTCTCTAATTGTTGACTGATTTATCTTTATTGGATATGTTTTACAAACTGTTTCATGCAAAGGATAGGCTACTAATGCTTATATAAGATAAAAATAGTTTCTGTGATTTAATACCATTCCCGACTTGTTGTTTGGTGTTTTTCCATCATAGTTGGTATATACTTTTCTCCATGCATTTTGAACCATTTTTAAAATAGCAAAGTATTTGAACCCTGCAATATACATTTGATAAAAATCTATCATTTTCGTCTCTGTTTCATTCATTTTTGCTTTGGCTTTTGTTATTTCCTTCCTTCTGCTAACTTTAGATTAGATTTTTCTTCTTTTTCTGGTTTCTTAAGAGGTTAATAAATTAAATTGTTTATTTGAGTTTTTTTTTTTTCTTAACATAGTCATTTATCACTATAAACTTCCCTCTGTGACTGCTTTTGCTACATGCCATAAGTTTTGGTATGTTGCGTTTCCATTTTCATTTAGCTCCATATGTTTTTTGATTTCTTCTTTGACTCATTGTTCAGGAGCGGATTGTTCAATCTCTATATATGTGTGAATTTTCCAGGTTACCTCTTGTTACTGATTTCTAGTTTAATATCATTGTGGTTGGAAAAGATATGTGATATGATTTCAATCTTTTTAAATTTTTAAGAGTTGTTTTGTGGCTCAGCATATGATTTATCCTAGAGAATGTTCTGTGTGCACTTGAAAAGAATGTGTATTCTGCTGCTGTTGGATGAAATGTTCTGTGTATGTCTGTTAGGTTCATCTGGTCTAAAGTATAGTTCAAGCCCAGTGTTTCCTTATTTATTTTCTCTCTGTATGATCTATCATTTTAGAAGTGAAATAATGGCTACATTTGTTGGGCCCTCACTGTGTGCTTGATAAAGCTGCATAATCTGGATATTTTGTTAATATGATCAGTATTATTAAGTAGGTCCTATCACTTACTACCTTTTATAGATCAGGAAACAGGCTCAAAAAGGTGAATTTACTTGCTCAAGGTCATATAGTCAAATAAATAGTAGAACTAGCGCTGGATCCAGGTCCACTCACCTCCAATATGCCAGTGCTTCATCACTGCAATATTCTATCATGTTCTTAAAGTTGCATGTGTGGTTCCTGCCTAAACAGTAAGCCATCAGTGGCTCAGAGATGATAGAAGTTGAAAGGCTGCCCCATGTGAAAAGTGACTTGAACATGTTTGATTCTGAATCTTCAACCTTCAATTAAAAAACAAGGCAACATATCAACATATGGTTGAAAAGTAAATTTTAAAAACTATTGAATAACTATCCTTGTGAGCTTATTGGCCTATATGGAATAATGAAAGCCACCTCTATTTTTTTTTTTTTTTCTAGAAGAAATCTGATCACAGAACTTGAGCTACTGAGCATATCAGAAATTCTGGGCCATTCAATTGATTTTTTTTTCCCTACCCATTAAAAAATAACAATAATCATGAAAAAAAAACCTCAACTATTAATTGGTCCAAATAAGCAAATTTCCTCCTTCTGAATAGCTACAT
>NW_011888825.1:5381768-5403264 GCF_000151845.1 Pteropus vampyrus | reverse complement strand
CTTGAGCTACTGAGCATATCAGAAATTCTGGGCCATTCAATTGATTTTTTTTTCCCCTACCCATTAAAAAATAACAATAATCATGAAAAAAAAACCTCAACTATTAATTGGTCCAAATAAGCAAATTTCCTCCTTCTGAATAGCTACATGGAGAAGCCAAAATATTAACAGAAATATAATCGGACAGCTGCTCTCTGGTCCTGGATTTGGGCAAGATTAGTTTCTGGATGTTCTTCTTTGCTGCTATCATGTACAACCCTATGCTCCCTTTTGGCTCTAGGAATCCCCCAACCAGGCACTCCCTCTGAACATGGCTGAGTCATTGCCAAAGTCCATTTTTCTTATTCTTTTCTATATTGACATTTTTTGATATTTTTTTTCTTTAGATATGTTAATATTCCTAATCAGGACAAGGTCCGTTTGTTACTTCCAAACACTATCCTGTCTATCTTTATTGTTATTCTTGTTAATAATTTTCATCTAATTGAAAATTTAGATTTCTTACCAGCTGGTCATTATTAGTGCCAAGCCCTTTATAGTGACCAGGTCGTTGCCACATCAGACAAGACTCTTAATTTGAACTTTCTTTGTTTCTAGCCAGATAGGTTCATAAATTGTAAAGGATGTTGGAATTATAAGATATCTTAGAGAGTGTCTTCTGTATGTAAGGAAACCGAGTGCTTTGCCCAAGATTAAGCCAAACACATGAACTCTGGGTTTCTAATTCCCAGCATACAATTCTGGAGATTATAGTTGGGAAACAACTGTATGTTCTGAATTACATAAATTTAATTTTGGAGGATTTGCACCACTGACAAAAAAATATTCCAGAAAATGGAACAAGTTATAGCATTATTTTTTCTCCTCCCAGAACTGATGAATTAAAGCATTGAACTGAATTGAATCAGTGCTTAATTCATCTTTAAATTTCTGGTTTTTGTCTGAGATGTTTTCCCCAATATTTTGATGCTTATAGATTTTGGAACCTAGCTAGCATGATTGGCCTATGGATCTTGGTAAGTAATTTGTGTTTTATGGTTGTTGCCTGCTTGTAAAAGATTAGTGGGAGAAATCCGAGTACAGACAGGAAAGTTTGCTTTTTCTCTCTTGAGTATTCAGAGTAGGAAGTAATCAATCAAATTATAGGAATAAAATTCTTTTTCCCTTTTTCAGAGTTCTTACTTGGATTAGCTCTCTCCTTTCAATAGGAAATATCAAAGTTGCTAGGCTGGTTTGAATGACAAAATCAAAAACGATGTGTTTGTTACGGTCATAAATCTTTGCAGATTCTCATTAAGTTCAGGTATTTAAAAAGGGAACTGGATTAAGCTACAACTGAAGTTATATTTCCAGAGCTAACTGCTCCCCTCATCACCTTTCTTAACTGAAGCCATGTTTGCTCTAACTCGATGTTTTGAAAAGTTCTGGCAGTAGGAAAACACTGTAGCAATAAAGTGATTTCATTTTACAAACAAAGCTTTTAAATAAACAAAAACTCTTTTTTTTAAATTTCCTGGTGGACTCTAATTATTCTTATAGTTTCATCAAATATTGTGGGTGTTTTGGTTTTTCTTTTCTTTTCTTTTTCTTTTATAAATAAAGGCCACTTGTTTTTCTTTCTAAGGAGAACTTACTCTTCCTTCTTGGTGTAGGAGGACTTGAGATCACAACAGTATCTGTTAAAAATGGTTTTCTCAAAGCCAGAGGGTCTACTAGAATGCCCTACTAGGGTTTAATGATGGAAAGAAAACAAATTGGATCTGTTTTATATTTATGTGGGGGAGGGGAGTCATGGGGAGTTAATGCTTGTGATAAAAATTCTTGAGATTTTCAGGTGCATTTGTCCTGTGGCAAAAGATGGCAAGTTAGAAGCAAACACTGGAGAAACTACTCAGCTCCAGCTGGTGGTTACCAAGCAAGAACATGGACTTACTATTGTCATGACCTTTGATTTTTTGAAATAATCTTGGAATACTGATTAAATAAAGACCACATTGGGAAATAATTCATATATCGAAAACCAAAACCAAATCTAAAACAAAAGAACATTCTGCATGGATGAAGCAAATCAATCTTATCTGAGATAAATGGTTGCTAGGTTATAACCTATGGCCTATGGTGAAGACCAAAGCTAGACAGTAAAAAGCTGGTATACCAAGAGGCTTTTAAGCTGTGTGAATAACCATACACTGATGTAAAATAAAATAAATTATTATTTTTTAAATGTAAGGGGCTATAGCAGGATAAAATAGCAGCATGAATTTCATATAGGTAGAAAGACAAATACTTTTGTCTTCTGTTCAGTTATTTACCTGTGTGCACCAGCGCACAGAAAGGGTTGGATGTAAAATGTATTTGTTACAGTGGATCTCAGTAGAAGAAATAAATTTGAAAAACACTGGCTAGTGTGAATGAAAGTCTCGCTTGATAAGACTAAAATGTATATGCTTTGGAGTCCCTCGAGAAACTAAGTATGAGCATTCTATGCTATGGATTCTAAAGTCCAGTAATTTTCAACCTTGTAGCTCCAAGGCCTGGAACTATACCTGTCACATAGTAGATGCACTATTTGGTTAATGAAAAAACAAAAACAAAAACAAAAACTTTAAAAAAGATGCTTAAGGCAAAGGTCAGCATTTTTTCTGGAAAAGACCAGAAAATAAATATTTAAGGCTTCATGGGCAGTATGGTCTTTGTCACAACTATTCAACTTTGCTTTTATAGCAGGAAAGCAGCCTTAGACACTATGTAAATGAATGGGCATGGCTATGGTCCGATAAAGCTTTATTTACCAACACAAGCCTTTGGCTTGCTGGTCATAGTTTGCAGATTTCTAGGGTAGGCTAAAGGTTTACAGCATGTCTCCTGATCTTCTCTTACTTATCTTGTTACTCTTAGGTGAGTATCTACAGCCAACATTATGTGAGGTGTTGTGAATGCATGATATAGATGATTAACCTCCCACTGGAGATACAATTCAGAAATAACAGAGCTCTTTGCAGCTGTATGAAAAAGGAATAGTTCATTCCAGAACTGCATGGCAGTGACCCACCCACGGGAACTTTATGAGATCTGCAGAGTTGTTCGGGTGATGGCATTTCACGTAAAGGTGATTATACACTTCATTACAACCATTCTATTTTGGAAAAGACATCACATAAACACAAACCAAAGCAGTCTTTGGTCATTTTTTTTTTTTAAAGCTTAATCCATTTTAATGTTTCCTTGATTTTGTACTTGAGTGCATGTTTAATTTATGGATCTTCCCTTGCTTCTGCATTTTTCCTTTTGTCTTTTGGATGCCTGGGCATTCTGTGAAGCATCTGGGGGTAGTAATAGGGGGACATAGTGAGGTAATACTTCATCACCTGGCCTCTGTTCTGAGAAACAATCCCACCATGTGGTTAATTCAGCAGTCTGCCTTAGCAAGTGAGGAGTGAGATATCAAGTTGGGAACAAAGCACAAGGAAAGATTGTGGAGGATTATTAAATGGTATGTTTAGAGAGTTTGGACTTTATTCTAGGTCAGCACTGTCCCATAGAAATGGAATGGGAACCACATATGTCATTTTAAATTTTCTAGCAGCCACCTTAAAAAAGTAATGAAGAGGTGAAATTCATTTTAATAATATTTTTATTTAAGCCAATATGCATGAAATATTATCATTTCAATATGTAATCAAAAACAAAACATATCAATGAGACATTTTGCATTTTTTCCATACAAAATATTACAAATCTAATGTGCATTTTATGTTTGCGGCATATCTCAATTCCGAATAGTCACATTTCAAGTGTTTAATAGTCAGTGACTACCACATTGGACAGCATAGCTCTAGAGGTGGGGGCTGGGGAATGCATGTTGAAGGCTTTCTTTCAATAGAGGACTGATTTTGCACACCTCCCTGGTTGTTTTGTGGAAACCTAATCTTAGGTGGCATGTGAATGGTAGAGGATGCACACTGAGCTGGGTGGGTATTGAGAAACCTAAAGGAAGAATGATGAGGCTTGAACTACAGCAGTGCAGTAGGCATGGGGCTTGGGAAAAGATTCGCTAGACTTTTTGGTAATGGGAATTATAAAATTTTCTGTGGAATGCTAGCAATGAGGAAAGGAGAAGAAATGAGAGACTATTTCTAGGTCAGGTGTATTTATTAGTAATTATTACTGTGATAGAGAACAGAGAAAGAAATAACAGGTATCAGGGAGAAGAAACAACTTTCTTTTAGACTCAAAAATTAGAAAGCGCATTGTTGGAGTAAGCTGAAGCTCACAAATAAGGTTAGAATTGGGAGCCATCACGAGGCATGGTTGTTGAGATTGTGAGAGCCATCACCATAGCTGAGATGTGAAAGGGTATAGCAGAGCACAAGAAGAGGGCAGGAGGAGAGCAGGACCAGGAAAACATGTTTATATTTTTGCCCCAGAGGGAGACAGTTTCCATAGGTTATGCCATGCATGCAGAAATGTTTACAGGGAACTGTATTGATGTCTATCATTTGCTTTGAAATGCACTAAAAATGATAAGATGAATTGATGGAGAGTTAGAAGGATGCATAGACTTGTGATAATAAAAGTATAGAAAAATATGTATTTAGAGTTTAGTTGGTGGGTAAGTGGGTGTTTGTTGTACAATTCCTTCCTATTTTTGCCATGTTTAAAATTATCCTAATAACATGTTGGAGCTAGTGGAGATGATTTCAAGGTCAGTGGTTTTAAATGCTGCAGAAGGGATGCATAGAGGCCTGAAACAAAAGAATGTTTGTCTCATCAGTTAGGCAGGTATTAGTGACTCTGAGACAAGATGGACTACAAGATGGTGTGACAGAAGCCAGCCAGCAATGGGTGGATGAGTAAATGGAAATGCTTCAGAAGAGACAGGAAGTGTAATGAACTTCACCCATGTATCTCTGATCTATGCTGTCTCCCTTTTCTTAGCTGGACTTGAGTTGACCAACGGGTTCCTCATACTTGCTTTAAGATCATCATGGATAGTCATTTACATAAATAAAGCTTCTTATATAAAATGTATTTAGTATGTTTTTGTCCTGTTTACTGCATTTGTATGTCCTGTTTTTACACTAATGTGCTTATAAATGCATGGTTACTTGAACAACAGCTTTTTAATCAGAAGGTTCTAGTTAGATCTTTTTTTTTTAACTGTAGCTTCTACTCTTTAGATGGATGCTAAGGTTTCTAACATTAATTATTGAACACAAATTGTGTCTGCTCTGCCTGTTTAATGTTCTTGAAATTTTTGTTAAAAGTATAGTGGCTCTTTTTCAAGGCTACGCTGCACTAGCCTATGCTAAAGTCTTGCAAGTGTGGAAAGAAAAATAATCTTCTTTTAAGAATCTCCATCTTTTTGAACCTCACTTGAAAGTTCCATGAGAGAATGAAGAAATTTAAATGCTTTGTGTTTTCTCTCACCAACACTGAAATTAAAAAAGTTTCAACCATCAAAAATTCTTTCACCAGTTATATATCCTTATTTCTTCACTATGAATCCAAATATCAAACATCCTTTGTTTTTCTCCTGATATTTTTCTTTATCCTCTGGAAATTTTGGTAACAGTGAGAAAACACTAAAAAAAAAAAAAGAAGAAGATAGAAGGAAAGAAAAAGAGTAATGTTTTATTTCTCATTTAGTTGATGGTGACAATTTCCAATTTGTAGAAGCTCATAGAGAAAGGGCTTAGAGGATGCTTCAAGCTGAAAATTGCTTAAATAAGGGGACTTTCTGTATCTAAAGGATCTATTTTCATGGCATCTCTCTAGATTTAGTATTGGAATATTGCAGAAAACTAATCCATTTCACCATAATGTCCTTTCCAGTCCACTCAGAAATCTAAGAGTGGGCTTTTAATAGCTTGGTGACATAGAAAGGGGGATTCATTTGGAAAGGATGAGGGAGGTGGCAAAGGAGAGAGAGTGAGCAGTACAGAGAACTGAAGAATTAAAAAGCTGGTAGGTTTACATATACACAAATAACTGTATTTTCACTTTACTCATCTAATATCCTGATTAAAATAAAGCTGGTTGCCGTGTCACCTTCTGTACATGTATGACAGAACTTTGAAAAGTTTCATTGCATCACCAGAACTCAACATAAATGCAGCAGAGAAGGAAGTAGAAAACTAGAGGGGAAGAGAAAGAGAAAGGAGCCCAGAATGGATGCTTCAGAGGGCCACCAATAAAGGGACAGAGACCCACATGCAGCAGAGTGGGATGTACAAGCAGTTTCAGATCTCGTTCATGGTCAGCCTTGATATTTTCAGTGGATACTTCTGGACATTTTTCTAAGTCCTGAAATTCTCAGATGTGGAGATGTTTTTACCTGCTCCCCACCTCTGTCTCCCTGGTCACGTCCTTTTGTTGGCTGTGGGTTTCCAGTAAATTTCCTCAGAACCTATGTTTATTGAATTTTTAGTTTCCACCATAATTTTATTCACTTGATCATTTCTGAAGAGAAATATTTCCCCACATTTTTGGAGACTGAATAATTATACCATCGTCATAGGAATTCAAATCATCTGCCTCTACAAAATTAAGAAATGATGGAATCTCATGAACTGTGCAGACTACTTGCACATTATTAGAGTAAGTGCCGGGGGCTACTCTACATGTAATGCTAGTTGAAAAATAAGGCATTTGGAAAGGTATGACAGTATTTCAAATATAGTTTCTTATAATAGTTTATTGATTTCTCAAGGAAAGGAAGCATGAAAAATCATTAATCAAAGGATCTCATGTATGAGCAGTGCTATGCAAATGTAAAAGGTGATTATTTTGAAATGCTTAGAAATCCATTAGACATTAAATGTCTTGTTCCATGTGCAACCCCTTGATTGTTTAGCAAATTACATCAATGCATAGATTGTATTTTGGCTCTCTTCTTGCAAGTATGTTTCTCCTTCATTTATAAAAAAGCAAATAAGTAATAATTCATTTAAACAGTTCTATGAGTATATCAGCTTAAACATGTGACTTATGTATACCTATTATCACAACATGCAAGCACAGTTTTAAAGGTTTGGGTGAAATCAATGTCCTTCAAAACAGGAAGTTTTTGAAAATTGGATAATAATTAGATATGTATGCATTTTCAATATATTGATTTCGATGTCTGAACTTATAAGTGCCTATTATCAGAATTTTGTAGAATATACTAGCTCAGTTTTGAAAGCTTGGGCAAAATCATTTTCCTTGAAAACAGAAAGTTCTTTTTCTTCCTCCCCAAGGCCTCTAAAAATCTGAACTATTGAACTCAGATTTGAGTAATGATGTACTATATACTTTGCCAAATGAGTCGTTTCCCTTTTTATAACATCCATCAGAGAAAAGGAAGTGTTCAGTTGAAAAAACTGTTTCCCAGGAAAGGCCTTATTTTTTTGTATTTGTTTAAGTCAAGGTGATTTTGAAATAGAAGAAAACTTCATATTTGCTCTCAGGTGACATTTAGAAAATAAAAAGGTTTGAGTCTGTGGGTTATTTTCTATTGACACAAAGATGCTAAGACAGTAGTTTAAGGAAATAAGTTATCTTCCATAATCAGAACAAAGTAATTTGTACTATTTAACAGCATATGTTCATATAAAAATGAACAGAAATAAGAGATGTTTCACATATTTGCAGTTTTCTTAGACACAACTTCAACAAAATATAAAATGTATTTTAAACATATTTTTGTAAATTTGAAATATTTACACTCGCAATGGTATGACTGGATTTATTTTTATTATAGGCAATTCCTGTTTGAAATTCATGGAGTTTGTACTAAATCTCAGCTCTCTGGAAACTGAGTTTGTTTATTCTCATCCAAAATAAAATACCTTATTACCAAGGAAAAAAGTACACTATCATAAAATCTCATTATTAGCATTAGAAATGCCCGCCAGATCATTTAGTCCAATACCTACATGATATACCAAAGTTTATTAAAACAATTCCATAGCTGTTCTAGTCATCAAATAATGCTTTCAAAATTCATCTTCAAAACACTGATGTAATATAATGTATTTGAAGAGTAAAATATTTGTCGGTCATCTGCTTCTTTTGCCTTCTAGTTGCCAAGCAGATTCACATTTAGTAATTCTTTATTAATGTGACTAGTTGTTTTGAGACAGTATACAGTGTCTAGACAACTTTAGAAATATGGTTTTATTAGCTTATATTAAAGCTTATGCACTACAAACACAATACAGTCAATTCTGCTATGATGCTTGTTTTGAAAAAGTGAAATTGTTTCAGGGAGTTAATATATTAGGAAATTGAGCATAATGTGAATTTTGCATTTGTTTATGTGCATTTTCATCCACAAGAAACATTAGCTAAGCCCAGCCATGCAAGAAAACACACACACACACACACACACACACACACACACCCTTCTTAAATATCTACCAGCTACCTCAGTTCACCAAAAGTTATGAGTCATACCCATCCATGTCTGGAGTACGGCTTTAGGTTCTATTTTATTTATTTATTTATTTTTAGGTGAGGCAATCCTTGGTTGATCTCACAGATTGCAAGGGCCTTGTCAGTTTACAATCCCTTATTTTTTTTATTTTTTATGCCTACAGCACCTGGTCTTCCTAGGTGGTCTCCCATCCAAGTATTAATCAGGCCCGACCCTGCTTAGCTTCCGAGATCAGACGGGATCGGGTTTGTTCAGGGTGGTATGGCCGTAAACTTTTAGGTTCCATTTTAGATAACCCTCCTTCCACCACATCACAATAACTCACAAGCTGCAACCCTTCCAATGCCCACTTCCACAAGGAAAATTTAGGACTTTTTCAAGGTCAAGTGTCATATTTATTGTAGTATTTATGAATTCCATAATCATTTAAGGTGTGTAAAACTGTGCTACTATCGTTCTTAGGTTCCTATCTTTTTTAAAACGTGCCACTGATGAAGTTTTTGACTGTTGTACCCTAACTGCGTTCTCCCCATATGTCCTGTAATTTTTATTGTGTGATTTTATACAGTGCAATTATTATAGAAATGCATATGTGGAAATTTTAGCACAACTGACTGTATATATATGCTCATTACAGAAAATGTAGCAAATTACAGAAAATGTTGCAAAAAGGTAAAGATTACCCTTATAACCAATTTGATGCATTTACTCAAATTTTACTATGTGTCACACATTTTAAAAAATATAACCTAATTAGGCTCAGGGCATATATGCAATTTATCATGATTTTATTATTTATGGCGGTAGTATAAATATTTTCTAACTACATTGTTAGGTCTCTTATAAATAAGGTATTGACTTCTAAATCTCAATTTAGTAATATATCATAATTTACTTATCCTTTAGCCCTTAGATGCTTTTTAATTTGGGGCTATTATAAATAGTACTTTGATGGATATCTTTGTTTGTAGTGCTATTTGTTATATTGAATACAAGTTATGTAGACTGTATTCCCCAAAATAGAATCATAAGATCCAAGGCTATGAATATTATGTATACATTGCTAAGTTGATTTCTACAACGGTTATATGAATTTATACTCCCAGCAGTATTGTACAGGTATAAACTGCAAAATTGCCCTTTGGAAAAATTATTCCAAATACTCCCACTGGTGGTGTGAGAGAGTACATTTGATTAGCAACTACTCAGAGAAATCTTTTTCTGTGTATGGGTGTGTGTGTGTGTGTGTGTGTGTGTGTGTGTGTGTGTGTGTGTGAGAGAGAGAGAGAGAGAGAGAGAGAGTGTGTGTGTGTGTAACAAAAGCTGTTATTAACATTTCTATATTACCCTTAAAATAGTCATTGGACATAAAAGTTGAGTTGAAGCGTACCTGAACTTGATGCAGATGGCAATCATATTGCCTATTTTAGAAAAGCACTTTCTAGTAGAGAAGTCTGGAATTTAGTCCTGGCTTTGTTGTTAATTAGTGAACTTACACCAAGCATTTGACTTCCTTATGACTGATTTTTTCATCTGTAAAACAAGAATGGTAAATTAAGTGATTTTGTTTATTCCCTCTGAGATGGAAATTGTACCATTCTATATGTATTCTGTACTGTGCTGTAAGATTATGGACTAAGGAAAGCTTGTGGGCTTTACTGTCATTAATACTCAAGCTGTCATTCTTCTTCTCTCCCAAGAGAGGACAGTTAGCTTCACTGGTTTCCTCCACAGCCAAACCTAAAGGCCTTTAATGGTGGAAGGCAGTGGGAAAGGTAGGTCCTTCTATAGTGAGTAGCTAGGAAGAAACCCCATGAACCCATTGGAAACTAAGAGTCCATAGCAGCTTAGAGGACTAGAGACGGGCAAGCTCTTATCCAATCCAGGCCAGGCAGAATCAGGGTGAAGAAACCTTAGTTCCACAAATTAATAGCATGTTGATTAGGCCAACCTACCAAGCAAATGCCTAGTTCATTATCCAGTGCTAAAATAAAAATTGTGCTTAATGGAACTAGTCAGTTTATTGGCAAAAACAAAAACAAAAACAAGCCAGAGTAGTTGCTTGCTCTAGGATTAAACAACTGATTCTTAAGATTACCCTTGACTTCATGTGCTGCAGAGATTATCTTTTAATTGCAAAATGATCACCTAATATTCGTCACCATGCATAATTACATTTTTTTTCTTGTGAAGAGAACTTTTAAGATTTCCTCTATTGGCAACTTCCAAATATACAATATTATTAACTATAGTCTTACATCCCCATGACTTATTTATTTTGTAACTGGAAGATCTTAATTAAAACGGAATGCTTCAGATACTATGTGCTATTAAAGTTCTGTGGACATCCCCCAAACTGTCCTAGTGGTTCAGAAGTTATGTCCATAGATTCTTTGATATGCCTTCTTTCAGTGGGTAGAGCTTAATTCTGGGCTAAGTCTAGTGATTCACTTAGAACAAGCTGAATAAAGCAGAAGCGATAGAATGCTGCTACCATGGTTCTGTTATAAAAGATCGTACTTCCCAACTTGAGTGCTCTTTGTATTAGATAACTTGACATGCGGAAGTTAGCTGCCATGCTTTGGGAGGAGTCCTGTAGAGAGGTCCACCTGGTGAGGAGCAGAAGTCTCCTGCCAACAGCTGTGTTAGTGAGTTAAAAATGGATCTTTCAGCCTAGTTAAGCCTCCATGTGACTGCAGCCCCAGCCTACCACAGGACTGTAATCTCAAGAGATAACCTGAGCCAGAACCACCCAGGATTCCTGACCCTCAGAATCTTTGTGAGCTAATCAGTGTCTATTATTTTAAGTTATTGAGTTCTGGAGTCATTTGTTATGCAGCAGTTGCTAATACAACCACTAGCACCATTTGCTGTGGTAGTGCTTCTCAAACCTAACTGGACGTCAGAATCACCTGGAGAGCTCATTGAAACACAATCTTGGTCCCCAGCTCTTGAGAATCAGATTCAGCAGGTTTAATGTGGGACCGGAGAATTTGCATTTCTCATGGGTTTGCAAATGATACTGATGCTGCTAGTTTAGGGATCATCCGAAGTGCGAAGGCCTTAATCTGCTGCCTGGAAAACTTTGGTTTTAACATGCTATCTACAGCAGAGTAGAGCATTTCTGTGACACTGTCCTGGGAAAATTTTCTGCCATTCCCAATCCAACTGTAGCCTCTCTTTGCTACCCAGCATTGAGGCTAGGAATGAAGTTTAGTACTTACAATGAAAGCTTTTGAGGTTTCAAGACCTGCTGGTCTGCTAGTAGCCATTCCAGCAGTTAGTCTGTTTTCAGCTCATTCTTTCCTAGTATGATTTCCCTCCTTTCTTAGCTTCTATTGGCAGGCTCCCTGCTAACCCTTGGTGTAATTTTGTGCTGTCTGGGAATCTCTTTGGCAAATGTGGAAGGAGCTAAAATCTCTGAATGATCCTTAGAATGAGCTGTAAGCTGAAGTGGGGAGTTGAAGGTTAAGAATGGGTTTCCCATTGTTTTTCCTGACACAAGTCATCATAATTAGGAGGGAGGGAGAGAGAGATAGAGAGTGCGCACGAACACGTGAGGGTGAGAGTGAGGGCTCACAAATACTCCCTGGTTGGGGCTAGGAATCAACTAAATGCAGATTCACGCTTGTGTCTCTGTGGTTCTTTCTCCAAAGCACACAGCTGCCTTCATCTGAGCAGTGTGTCTTATGAATTGGCAAATTATGAAATCAAAACAGAGGCTGGGAATTCCATTTTTTTCTGACTTTGAACATTATTATCCAACTTTCTTGAGCTTCTAAAAAGACCCCACATTAGTGCAAGAGCTTGCAATTTGGTAGGGGAGTCAAGAAAGAATCACAGTATAGAGTAGCATGTGCAGTGCCAAACGAGGGCATGCAAATGATAAGCATCAGAAACTTTCAGAGTTAAGAGAGTAGGAGAGGGCTTTGTGTGCTAAGACATTGAAGGAAACCTCTCAACAGAGATGGAACCATTAAAATGGATAGGAGTTAGACATACAGGGAGACACTGAGGAGAAATCCCAGGAGGGCAACCACAAAGTGAGAGAGAGTTATATTGGGGTGCTGTTGTGGGTTGGTGGTAAGAGGATTAATTTAACTAGAGTGGATATTTTGTTTATGAGGAGTATTGTAAGATGGGATGAGAAAGAAAAATTAGAATCTCATTGTGATGGATCTTAAAAGTCAGTTTAAAAATTTTAGAATTTTCTTTCTGATGGAAAAGTTTTTGAGCAAGGCACTGATATGTGCCCTTAAATGTCTAGGAAGATCGATATGGTGGTGGGTATAGATTGAATTAGTTGTGGTTTAGTGTAGCATAGAGCACACTGCAGGTGGGAGCTTCACTGAGGGAACAACTGCAGTCATTTGGGCTACAGCTAATGAACACCTGAACCAGGGGAAGAATAGTCACATTTTGGTGTCTGGTTGGTTTGGGAGAATAAAAATGACTCTTCCTAAATTTTTATTGTATTAGTTTGGAAATAGATGAGACTAAGTGAGTATGAATAAAGAGGTGTGATTCTGAATGTACAGAGAGTGAAGGATGTGAGTTGCAGGTGCAGCTTCCATCAGGCAGAGGTATAACACTACAAATGTGTACTTGGAGTGATCTGCTTAGAAGTGAGAGGAGAAACCATAGATGGATTGAATTTTTAAGAGATGGAGAGTAGGAGGCCTTGGAAGAGGCCTTAATGGGGGTATTGGGTTATGGAAGAATATTTTAAAATCCATTCAGAGAGGTCAGATGGAACACAGGGCAACTGTAATGCTGTGGATGCCGGGATAGTGGTTATCTTACATGCAGACAGGAAGGAGGCTAGGAAGAGCCAAGAAACTCCAAAGATCAAATGTATTTGGCAGTTAGCAGGTCAGGGTGAGCAATCACATGGATGTTCAATATTTTGACTGAAATCCAGATGTAAGGGGAAAGACTTTAATGGAGCGTATTGTACTATTTCTTCAGGACCTCCTGAACTCCACAGCTATGCATAAAAATCCCTCTTGCCCTTTGGGATCATGCTGTTAAATAAGCATGGTCTTATGGTAGAAAAAGGGTCATCGCTTTTCTGCGATTCAATATATAAAATTTTCACTTATTCTTTTCATGTCTCCTATATCCCTAATAGAATGGTTAGCTCCTTGAATCTGTGTTTTGCTCATTTTTAAAAAATTTTCCGTGGTTACTGTTCCAGTGCCTCACACCTGATAGAAACTCAGAAAAAGGCTATTGGATTTCCCATCTTCTAAATCCTTTAGAATAAGAGACTGGGTCTAAAGATCAGGCAGGTGAAATGACCTTAGCAGATTAAAATAAGAGACTAGGTCTAAATATCAGGCAGGTGAAATGACCAGGACATCTCCTCTAGGGAGCCAGCCTCCATGAATAGAAGCCAAATGTTCAATAACGGCCAATTCAATTCAATTCAATTCAATTCAATTCAATTCAATTCAGTTCAATTCAATATCAACCACAGAATCAAATTAGAGCACTCTCTCATCCCCTCTGCTTGTTCATGAGTTGTTCTTAGCATCCTAACTTCTTTTAAACCTCAGCTTAAAATTTCCAAATGCATGAGTTTCCTAGTCCTTCAAGGTAAAGTCTCACAAAAAAAAGAAGTCCAGCTTTTCATCCTCTGGGAAAGAAAGTGTGTGGGGATGCTGCTCCTAAACCTACCATGTGATGACTTGACTTGGGACAAGTAATTTCCCTTTTTAGGACTCAGTTTTGTTCTCTCAAAAATAGGTTTGGCTCAGTGCTTTCTGATCACATGTAGTTATCTTTAGAGAAATGTTTTCAAGCAATTCATAGAGGTAAAAATGACATGGTGAGAGGGTGAGGTGAAGAGAGATGAAAAATCTATTCAGCAGCATTTTGTTACTTAGGAAACCATTTTTTTTCTGAAGGCTGTCTGTTTTGTTTTTGTTGTTAAACAGCATTTTATTATGAAAATTTTTAGTATGAAATAAATTTTACAGGGAACACCCACCTACTCATCCCCTAGATTCTGTTCTTAACACTCTACTATACTTGTTTTATCACACCTTCCCATCTATTTATTCTCTATCCGGTGTGGTTTGTCCTATGTTTTCAGGACTCCTCAGGGCATACAACTCTTCTCAGATACGCAGAGCTGTGGGAAAGTTAGAGAAAGTTGCTAATTAACCATTGAGACAAATTGGAGTTGGCAAATTGGTAACCAACGCCATCTTAGATGCCCTCTGAGGAAGATTTTCTTCCTGTAGTCCTCAAGTTACAAATTTGCTAAAATAATGCATCTACTGTATAATATAAAATATAAAAATAAGGAGACTGAGGTTTTGTTTTGTTTTGTTTTTAAATATGCAGAATTTGTAGGTCCAAATGAGCAAAGTTCATCAAAGCAGTCTACAACAGAGGTTATCTACCTGGTCCAGTATTGCCATCACACAGAGTATTTGTTGGGAATTTTTTCCTTTAGAATTCCCTTCAAAACTAAATGCCTCACAGGAAAGCTGGCTTTATTGCTTCTGGATAGGCACACACTGATTACACACATAATTACTACTTCTCAAAGCCACCCTCCATCCCACCTTTCTCCCTTTAATTCCAGCTGTGGCTCTCATTCTCACTACCCATGAGTTTGTGTGGCTGAAGTAGCAAACATGGGTTCCCTGGATTTGCACACATCTACAAAGAGCTTTGATAACAGTGAGCTTCTCCTGTCTCTCCCCGTGATGCTGAACAACTCACCATCAAATGCCAGCATCTCAGTTTTCATCTCTTTAAAATATGGCCAAGAATTTTTGCCTTGCTCTAGTTAGAGGGTTGTTATGATGGAGAAAAAAAAGATGAGATGCTTAGGAACCTAAAACTTCTTTAAATGCATGAAAAACACACATAGTACTATGATTTTGACTGTTTAAATAAAGTCATAATGCAAAAAAAATAGATCGAAAGGAAATACATTAAAATGTTAGTCTGCTAAAATTATAGATGAGTGATTATTTCCTCTTCTTATTTCTAAAATTGTTTATAAGGTGTTATTGCCTTTATGATGATAAGGTGTATTAGGACTAACCATCTGTTGTTATCATTTTAGAACAAAAAGCAAGAAGAGGTTTTTGTGGTAGATAATGAAGAAAGGAAACAACCAGTCACTTGGGAGAAAAACTGAAATATCATAGTGATGAACCTTCTTTGCCTAGTGGTAGCACTGACTGTTAATTTATTATCTTCTATATCCTAAGAATATCGTTTACTTTGCATCCTTGGGTAACAGCTGGAATCTCACAAATACAGTGAGAATAGTCAAATGTTGATCATTCTAGAAATTTTTGTCACTTTTGAGCTGTAAGAAAACTTTGAGTAGTTAGATGAACTGTTGATTAACCTGCTAACTCCTATCTTCTGCACTGTGCTGGCTTCCAAGCTGGATTATGGCAACTCCCAGAATAGAATTTCCAGTCTACCCATCTAGGACACAGCTTACATGAACAGGAAAGTGGGAGGAGTGTGGAATGGCTAAAGACCCATTTTACATTTTTAGAATAGAGAATGTGAAAACCAGGAATGTTACAAGGGGTAGGTGGCATTGAGATTTTTTGGTTATGCTATTCAAAACTTCTATTATACTTTTTCCTCTCCACTACCTTTTTCAAAGGATTGAATTTATACCAGACTTTTAGTTCTGGTCTAGTCTCCTGCATTAAAGGTTCAGAAGTTGATAGTTGTGAAAAATAAACATCTTAAAAACCATTACTGGTTGTATAGACAGATGGAAATGGAAGATGCTGGCAGGGCACAGCCTGGGGACATGAAGAGTGAATCATCTGATTCATTCTTGTATCATCTCAGGACATCCAGCTTTGTGTACTGGGTAGCATTCCATAGCAGTCTCCACTGGAGGGCTAATGTTGTTGTGTGTATCTGCCACGCGTTACAGCAATGCAGTAGATGTTGGAAGGCTAACTTTTCCGCTTATGAGATGTGGCACAATTATAGCTTCATAATTAAAACTTTTAATTATCTGAGAAACACTTCCAGCAAAGAGATGGACTGAGCCAAGGAAAGATGTGATCTAATTCCTGCCTCCCTCTGCCAGCTAACATTAAACAGATAGGAATGTTGCATAAAATATGACAACTACCACAACAAAAACAAGTACACCAAGCCAAAGCTCAAAGAAAGGAAATCCTGCTAGAACAGTATGTGGAGGCTGAGGCTGCAGCAACCCACAGAGGGTAAGTAAGAGAGAGGACTTGCAGGCGGAAGGCTGGGTTCTGGAATTTGGCCTTGTGTTTGCCAGAAGAAACAAAACTATGCCCCTTCCATAATGCCAAATGCCTTGACAGACCCCATGCTCTTGCCTTCATGGATTGGAAAACCTCACCTCCCAGAACCAGAAAACAGGGGCAAGGGTATGGGAATTTGGACAAAATTTAAAAGCCACCCACAAGGAATTAAAACCGCAGTTCTGAGCTGTACGTTTGCATGTGGTCTGAGTTTATACTTCCTGTGAAGTGTGAGAACCGCAAGCTGAGAAGTCAACATAAAGACTGGTCTCAGGACCATCGACACCTCTGGTATCTTTGGCAGAAGAAAAACTGAAACTGCTCTGGACAATTTTCCCTAACTTGGTTCTCAGGAGACTTCTCCAGAATGAATAACCACAATCGAAGATGAGTGCACAATTAGTGATTTCAGTCACTTGAGGAAGGAAATCAACCATGAGGGGAAAGCAGCAAACCCCCAGACAAACCTCCAAAATATATATCATGCTTGTTTCAAATTATTAAAGATATAAAAGAAAATATAAAAGTCATAATGAAAAAAGTATGACAATATAAAAAAAAAGATTTGAAAAGTAATATTAAATGAAAAATAGAGTTAAAATTAAAAATTCAATGGCTAGGATAAAATAGCAGAAAAACATAGTAATAACTAAGATCAACCTAATAAATTTACCAAACAGCAGAGCAAAACAACTGAAAAATACTAATAACTGAAAGATTTGACAAAATTACCAAAGAGATAAAAAGATGGAGGACTAGAAAAAGGTGGTTTATAGACACAGAATAGACTAACTAGGTCCAGGATACATTTAATAAGACTTCCAGAGGCCAAAACATGGAGAACTTTCAGATAAACAGAGTTAGCTACATGCAGGCTTTCATTGAAATGACTACTCAGTATATACTTTAGCAAGAAGGACTGAATCCAGAAGGAAAGCATGATGTAATAAAAGCAATATTAAGCCAAGAAATTGGTAAACATGCTAGTACTTCTAAATGAGCAATGACTGTAAAGTTAATAAAATTAATAAATTGTTTAGATTACTATTGAGAATGAGAGAAAGGTGAAATGGGGGACAATGTTAAAGCATTTTAAAGTCTGTGTTGATAGCGAGAAGAGTGGGGGTATCAGCTTTAGATTTTCTTAAGTCAGTCATACAAAACGTTTAAATGTAACCACTAAAAGAATAAATATAACTTCAAACTGGAGAGGTGGTAAACCAAAATACAAATAAACTCGATCTATCCAATAAGACCAAAAAAAATTCAAATTTATTAAGTAATCAAATAGATTGGATAACTTCCTCAGAAAAATAGGTCTGCATCAAAAAGAACCTGGGTCTTTGGAGAAAATTCTCTACTCCTTTCGAACTTCCTCCACGCACATCATTTCTAGTATCTTCTACACCAAGGGATAAAAATAACGTGTTGCTGTGCACAGACAGAATAGAGATCTGTATACAGAAACATATATTAACACATGTCCTGAGGTGCTACTCATGGAAGAATTGCTTTTCCTGGATTGACATTAAAAACTTCCTAAAACAAATCCTAAACTTTCTAGCTTCCTACAGAGCAATGACAATACAGCTTTTTGGTCAATGGGATGAGTCCAAATATTTTATTGTGTAGTAGTGGACTGGACCAAAGATAATTCAGAAAAACTTTATGCCTGGCAACAATGCTAACAGTTGTAATTTTGTGATTTTAAATTGCCTTCTCACAGTTAATTACAATTATTTACAAAGTTTAGAAACACAGATTGAGGACAGGAAGGGGCTCCAGCTGAGTTCACCTGGGACAGATTTCCAGAGCCAAAAAAAGAGAACAACAGCCTTCAGTCCAACATTGAGGGCCATTTTGTGATGCTTTGCTAGGCTAAAATCCTCTGGATTCCATATACTTGGTGATTTCTAGTGGCAGAGTGTATTGGAGCTGGAAAGAAACTTCTAAATATCCAACCTGTCAATCTACTGTAGAGATAAAGAAAATTAAATCCCCCTCTCCCCCAGATTAACACAATAGCTGGGCATCTCTGACATTTTGTTTGCCTAGATTCCTACTTTTAGATTCCTATAAAAAACCTACTCCAGTTGCCCTGGCTCCAGTTAACATAAAGGCCTTGTGCATAATGATCTGAATGAAACATAACATGAGTACTGACCAATACAGAGATTATTCAGGTAACTGAAAGAATGGAGAATCTGCCACCCCACCCCCACTCTCTACCCTACCCCCACTCCCTACCCTACCTCCACAGCATAATCCCTCCACTTCCTTGTACTCCAACTTCAGTTTCTTTCAGTACAGTTGCCACCCTGAAAAGATGGCCTGTGATTCAACCTTCTCCAGGGTTCTGGTGGCATGTTGGAGAGGTTCATCACTGACTTTCCTCCTTTCCACATGGGGTCCTGACACCCTGGAGGAGGTAGGGGCTGGGAGTTCAGGTAAAATGGGTTCCCTAACCCCTGCCTTCTATCTGTAGCATACGACATAAGAGGTACATATTTCCCCCACTTTCAGTGTACCCAAAGGGTCTATGGGATATTGTTTGGGACCCTTAAGTCTGATTTGACTACTTTACCCCAGCAAAGTGAGCAAACAACAGCTGGTTGACTTAGCTTTTCAGGTTCTGTATCCGCTCCTGATATACAATCTCCTTGTAAAAGAAGCTAGGGCCTTCTAGGCAATGAAAGTTAGACAAAAATCATCTTTTTATGAACTTGAATACTGTCCTGTCATAGTAACTATAAGATGTTTTATAGTCACAGGGCACGTTGATTGACTTCATAAACCCTGACTCCTGGAGCTCAGCTGGGTGCCTTGATATTTGACTCTTTGGATCGAGTGGAAATGTTTGCCAGTGATTTCCATCAATGTAGAAAAACAAGACTTACAGCCCATAAATTCTCTGCCTGGCCAGGGGTGGGGGCAGGTTTGGTGGGGCCTTGGGGGAAGGGCCTGAAGGCAGAGAATAGAGGATGTTAAAGGACTTCCATCAGGATAATGTTTCTTCAGTTTTTGAATCTGTCTTTCATGCTGGACATTTTTATAGGGCCATTCAATCCCAGGATGTAAGGGAGATCTGAGGGTGTGGGAGGGGCCTGCAATGTCAGGAATCAGATAGGGTTACTATCCCCGGCCCGCTGTTTCTCCATGTGTGCCCCTGCCACCACACTGGTGACAGGATGTGAAGCGTCCAAAGCATGGACTTGGGTGTCTTTCTGTCCAAAGTAGACATGTTTGTCTCTGCATTTTGCAGAATGAGTTATTCTGGACTCCTCCAGGCCAAACCTGTGTCTGACTCATCTCCTGGTATGTGGTAGGAAATTAATAAACTCTTTTACGCTGCAGGCTCCCCTTTCGTAGATACAGAGCCTAAGTTACAGGGTGGTGATTGCCATGAATTGAGGGAAAAAAGAGATGAGTCAGATCCTCCGTATGTTCCCATTTTTAGGTATGTAGAGGTCTCACCAACTCAAGGCTTTGCTAGAAGATTCAACTGTCCATAAGGGACATCGGCAGCATGCAGTGTCATATATGGCATTCTTCTGTGGCTGAGCTCCCTGTCATAGAGAGAATGTTGTCATTGCCAAAAACTTTTTTGAGAAAAGTGCTTTCAGCACCACTCAGACCAGCACATCGCATTGTGATTTTGCTCTTGGTTCCTGCTCTTTTCACCTGTTTAGGACGTTAGTGCTGGCAAAATGCATCGCTCTGTCTTTTGGACACTTGTGTGAGCGAAAGGTCTGCCATCTGCTACAGTGTCCACCTCCTGCTAGAATTCCCCCATGTCTCCAGCCTGGTGGGAGGTCTGCGGCCAGTGTGTTTAGGAATGGTTCTGGCCTGGCAGTATCTCAGGGTGAACGCTGGAGGGAAAATCCACAGCAGGAAGAAAAAAACGTAAGACTGGAGTTACTATGCTCGCTGGAGGTGGACAAAAATTCACAGCTGCAGCCGATGTCTGAGCTCCCATTCCTACAGGGCATTGTGTCTCAAAGCTGGCTACTTAGAGTCACCTGAGGAGCTGGTAAACACTGATGCCCGGGCTCTGCCCCAGAGAGCCCTATTTAATGGGTCTGAGGTAGGCTCCAAGGTATCTGTGCAGATATCCCAAGATAACTCTAATGGGCACTAGGGATGGGGACCTCTGCTTGGCCGTGCTATGAACAGAAATGAGGGAGATGGAAGCAATTTGTCTCTCGTCTCTTAGTGGTTCTTTCACACCTATATTCTCCCAGAGGCTAATTTTAAGGTTTTGTGCTTGGCTAGATATTGCTGGAAGTTAAGTCTGAATTTCACTTCGGTGTCTTTATCTTTTAAAAGAAGAAAACATTTAAAAAGGTTTTCCTGTAGTACAAGAATTTTAGTTCATTATCAGGTTCTTTAGTAGGCAATATTGCAATTGTGCTTTGAGTAAAATAGAATTATAATATTTAATTATTTAGAGATATTTGCCCACGATATTGAGTAATGGAGCTATATTGTTTTGCACTGAAAGAGGTCAGCTCACGTTAGCATGGGCATCATCAGCAAGGGTATCCAGACAAATGGAAACCTTACACTCCAAACCAAAAACACAGACACACATGTTATGATGAAAAAAAGTCTCAATGGGAAATATCTTGGGTGTGATCATTGTATTATGATTACTTAGGAGAATGTTTTTTGTTTTTGTTTTTGTTTTTGTTTTTCTTAGGAGATATATGTAGAAGTACTTACTTGTGAGGTGTCTCAATGCCTGCAATTAACTCTATTATGGTTTAGCAAAAATATATATACATTTACACACACACACACA
>NW_011888825.1:5345261-5380338 GCF_000151845.1 Pteropus vampyrus | reverse complement strand
TTCATCTCCGTTTATAACTTTTTGCATATACTATTATATACTCATATAAACATGTAACTCTTAACATATCTGGAATTTACATTTGTGTGTGGTTTGAGGGGCAGATGGAACTTTATTTCTTATCTCAGATAGTTGAGTGGTTTGTCTCGGCACCTTCTGCTGAATATAAATATCTTTTTTATTTTCATTCTTTCATCTAAAAGTACCACATTTATGTCATAGGGGAATTGTGTCTTGTTTGGGTGTTAGGTCTTAAAACTCTACACGTAAGACAAGGTCTTATAAAGTCATTTACCTGAGAAACTCTTCAGTCAAGTCTAGAGTGCTGCAAGGTGAGGTGCTTCCCCTGTGAAGGGCCCTGGGAGAAGTGAGACCCGTAGGACCCATGGCGAGTCACCGTATCCATTCCTTACTTTCTAGGACATAAACTCCCAGCAAATGACAGGTTGAGTCCCCTGCAGTATTTCAGTTGTGTTCCCTCTGTTGCCAAGTTGAACATGTGTAAGTAAAATGGTTGTTCAGTATGACATCCCTTTAAACAAGGGTGGATTACACTTCTCCATTTTACTGTTCTCATTTCCATACTTCATGAACCATGTGGTAGGATCGTAAGAGCAAAGGTTTGGGGAAGGCTTTCCAGAGTGGACTGGCAAGAGGGTGAGCTCCAGAAAGACAAATGGCTCAGAAGAGACATGTAGGTTCAGTCTGTGCTCAGGCAGCCATAGGTGCTTCGGGTCAGCAGAAATGTGGGTCTCAGCTAGGGAGGAGTGGGTAATACTAAAGAGGTAGGTGGTCTGGGACTTTATTGTGGTCATCTGTCAATTCCAGACTGAAATGTTTGTTCATTATTTGCTCATCAGTCAGGTGCCACGGAATGATTTTCAGTAACACCATCTTCAGGGGGTTTAAGGAAGAGTAATTTGGCAGCACTAAGATTCAGGATGGAATTGAATGGTGGGCAGTCTGCCTGCAGGGAGATAGCTTATAAGGATATTGCTATAGTTTAGTTTCAGGATAAGAAGGCCTGGTGGAGTTGAGGGTGGATAGATAGTAGCAGGAGGTGGCATCTGTTACAACCTCAAGGATGGTGTCTTACCCACCCCAGCAGGTTTTGAAAATCTGGGTGAACTTTTCCTCTTTCTGCTCGAAAAACAAACCTTTGCCTTATCTCTCTTTTGAAGGAAGATTGAACATGCTTCTAACTAGATTGCCTTTGTAGGTTTGGGACTTGACATTTCCTAAGTCACCAGCACTCAGCAAGGAAGGCAATAATCAGCTGTATGTGGGTCAGAGCTATGAACTGACTGCTGAGTGTTCATTGGGGGCCATATTCCAGAGACATAAGCACCGTGCAGGCTGGCACTGTCAAGTGGCAGCTCTGGTAATGACTTGTCTTGGAAAGCTTGGTGGATTTGCCATTCTCCTTATGAGAGCTTTTATTTCTCTTTTTTATTTTTAATAAGCTTGATACATTGTACATTGTTCATTTGCTACTAAAATTGGAACCAGTAGAGCAATAACTAACAATTACTTCTTTGAGTGCTGTGAATTTTCTCCTACTTTTCTATAATAGATGGAAGGCTCTGAGCTGTCCAAACCACTGGACTTTGGCCATGGGCTTTAGAGCTGGATGGGTGGAAGCCCTGAGCCTGAGTCCTGCCTGTAGCACAGGCTACCTTCTCAACAGAAACTCTTGGAAACAAAGCAAAACAAAACAAAACTAACTAACAAGATAACCAAAAGGAAATAAACCTATGATTAATCAAGTGGATAAGATGTCTTGTTTATGAAGCAGGAAGTCCCCAACTGGTTAATTCACTAAGAATGTTCTTTTTCCTTTTGAATTTCTGATTTCCTTGACTTCTCCAGCCTCCACACTTGCTGGCAATCATATCAGGGAAACTGTTTCCTTATGTTGGTGTCTAATTTTCCTTGCAAAATCCTGCCTAGAGTATTTATAGGAAAATTATTAGATTGTCGATTGCTAATATCCCAGTCTATAAGGGGTATCCAAGGAATAAAATTCCTTCTGAATATTATTTTAAGGAATGTTTGATAAAGATGTGGGTAGTTGGGCCAAGAGCTTACTTACTTACCCGAAAGGGTAGTGAGGTTAGGAATATTGAATTAAAAAAATATTTTTAAGAAATTGATACTATCTCATGTGCCTAGGAAGAACTTTATAAGCATTCATAAGCTGACCAGAGGCACCTCAGAAGAAAAGTTTTTAAAGCAAGGAGTACTATGGATGGGAACTTGATTGGTGAGATTTAATCTCAGAGAGATTTAGAAAGATTTGAATTGTTTTTTAGAATTCTGGTACATGGACAAGTATTGAGGACCCTGAAGGAACCACAGGCAGAGATCTTAGTTTTTTCAGCAAAGAGAGAAGGCATGGTATCATCATCAAAAAAAGCTTTATCAATGCCATTAAATCCTGATGACTTATGAGGGCTTCACCATTAGCAGATGCAACCATGGAAACCTACTTTCTGCAAGCAGTTTCTCCCTCACAGGATCCATAGAGAAGCTCTACTTGGTCATCCCAAAGCTGTACTTGTCAGGCCAGGTGGTGCCAAGTTTCCTGTCCTGTGAAACTACAGTACTCCCTACTCACTCACCTCTCCCCTACCCTACACTGTCAGTACCAACAAGAAGTTGAAGAGAAGAACAGGCTCCAGCTCTATTCTGCCTTAGAGATATAATCTAATCTCTCATTAATAGGGCTCTGGATTTTGTATACAGCTTTGTGCCAAAGCCATTCTTACTTATTGTGTAGACTTCGTACCATGAAAAACAACAACAATAACAACAACAAGAATTTAAGTTAACTTGATCATGGAAAAACCAGGAAGCCTTAGACCCAGGGAACTAGAAGTCTAAATGACAATGAAAGGCCATGTCTCTAGGCAATCGATTGCAATTCTCCTCCCTGCTAAAGAGGAAGCAGTATTCGTCAGGAGAACTACTTAATTGGGTTTAGTCAAGGCCCAAACTCTTTGGTGGGAAAGGAAAGGCTTGGGAAACCCTTCACCATAATCTGCCTCCATTTCCCTTTCTCAAGTACAAGGGCTGCTGATGCAGCTGGACGAGGAAGTTTTTGCTGTATCTTTCTTTCTCTTAATTTGCATTTGAAAAAGTCCCCCAGACTTGCCCAGACATTAAGAACAAATGCAGCACTGAATAGTCATGAAAGTAGATTTGGGCACTATCCTTCCAGCCAGTAGGAAGAGTTCTGGAGAAAAACACATCCCAGTACAGATGGGAATATTTTTTTTTATAAAGAAATTTACAAATGAGGTGACAGAGCCAAAGTGAGCCACGTAAGGAAAGGCAGAAAGAGTCTCCCAACCTCATCGCATCCACACCAATTTCAACATTGCCCTTGAGAATGCTTTCGTGGGGAAGTTGTATTGATCAATGCTGCAGCCGTATTTTCCCCTGACATACCTGATACTTAGATTATAAGTACTGTGGTTAGCCAAGGGAAAATTAAAGTGTTCAGGAATCAAATATAGCAATTGCCAGTCAGACAGCCATAAACTTAGGTCTAAATCAAATCAGTAAGTGCCTGTCGATTGGTGTCTCTGTATGTGGGGGTAAAAGAGGATTGAGACCTGGTTTTTACTTTCACAAACTGTGTAGTTTACTTGGATAGATTCAGACCTAAAATGTTAAGCAGTAATTCTTGAATTAAACTATATGAGAAACATAAAAGAGAGAGAGGAAATGCTTCAAGGCAAATAGATCATTATGATAAAGTCACTTGAGGGAGATAGTTGGATCTTAACTGAGAAGGCTTTAGTATGATGAAGAAGGGAAAGAATGAAAATCTAATAATGGAAAACAATTGAAGCACAGCTTAAAGATAGAAGTGAATGCAATTTATTCAAAGGGAAGTTTTTTATATTACTTTTTTTTTTTTTTCCAGAGAATGAGATTCATTTAAATAGGGACAATATTTTGCAATATTTTGGAACCTGAAGGTTAAGGGCTCTGGTTAAGCAGTTGAGAGTTATCTAGTAGCTCTTTGAATAGGGCAGGGACAGGATCAAAGTAGTGCTTTAGGACAGTTTATCTGTTGCTGTGTGCATGTGGATACCTCTCTCACTTAGGGAAACATGGCTGCTGTAGCAAATAAATGATGATCCTATCTTTAAAATGTTGATATTTTGTTCATGATGAATATTTCTTACATCAATTTTGATTTTTAAAAAATGTTGCATTAAAATATTATTTATCTTGATTACTGAGTTGTTGGGACCTTTTAACTTTTGCACCTGAGGAAAATAACTCACTCATCTCACCCTAGTCTTGGCCCTGAATAAATCCCCAAATTTGAATATCTACCTAAACAAAAGTTTATTTTTCACTCACATAACCAATAATGCAGTTGTTTTTGGTCAGGTGACTCTACTCCAAGTGATGATTGAGGGACCCAGGTTTCTAACATAACACATGCCACCAAGCTTGCTCTGGGGTTCACCTCTAGTGTGCCAGCCAGAAGTGGAAAAGAATAAAGAAAACTGTGAAGGGGAGGTTTTCACAAACCAGGCTTCGAAGCGATGCACATCATCTCTGCTCTCACACTATTGCCACCCCATAGCAGATACGTGGTTGATAAATGAGGTGTATGTTCTCAAGAAGAAAAGGAAATAGTCTGGGTGAACAGCTTACCTAGATCCCTCTGCCAGAAATCCTGAAAAGTAAATTTAAACTTATACTAAAAAGTTTGATTCATTCATTTAAATTTAAACCAATGATAAAAGGTTCAAATATCAAATAAACTTGTTAATGTTGCATACTGTTGCAACCTCTAGCAGATTCATAATACATGTTAGTATGTTATGGCTCTGAGAATAAATGAACCAAGCTTATTTTAGTTTAACCTTATGTTCCCCAAATATATATGGCCATGGAACCTTCCTTTCTTAGAATATCTATCAATCTTCTATTCGCATCTTGAGAAATGGTGTGTCTAGAGGAAAGGGAAGTTTTTAGGTAATCAATAAGAAATCAGTAAAAGGTCCTCTGAGTATCATGAATCATTAACAGTTTAGTTATATTAGTTGGCAAGAATTTATGGTGAACCAAGATAGAACAGCTTTGTGACTTTTCCTAATAACTTTCCTAGAACCTAGAAGGGAAATAGCCTATGGCTCAGGAGTTAAAAGTGTACAATGGGTACAGTAAACCGTTAAGTACATGTGGTGGTTGGAGGGACATGTAGAAGGAAACTTTGATATGTCCAACTGTGGAGCTTAACAGAGTGAAGTGCAACTGCCACCAGGGGAAGACAAATGGATTTGGTTCATTGGCAGGCATCAGTGTTAGGGAAATTTGCCTGAGGTCAGAGAATTGTTTAACAGTGGTGTGCAAGAGAAATGTAGCAAAAGAAAATGTTCATACAAAAGGCAGGAAGTATTTGAAAGCTTGATGCTGTATAATAACTAAGTTTGTGCCTTTGTGGCTAACATGTAGAATGGAGATTATCAGTGAAGTCTTGGAATATGATAGACACAAGGTCAAGGTTATAGATAGGTCCTTGACCTGAATATTATCTAGGATATTAAGAGACATGGTTGGTATATACTATGGACTGAATGTGCCTCCCCACACCCCAACTCATATGCAATGGTATTTGGAGGTGAGGCCTTTGGGAGGTGATTACATTGAGATACAGTCATGAGAGTGGGGCCCCCATGATGAAGTTAGTGCCTTTGTCTGCCATGTGAGGATATAGTAAAAAGGTGGATGTGCCAACCAAGAAGAGCACTCTCACCATACACCATATCTGCGGGCACCTTGATTTTGGACCTTCTAGCCTTCAGAACTGTAAGAAAAAAAAATATATTGTTTAAGCCACCCATTCTATGGTATTTTGTTTAGCAATTGAACTGATTAAGATAATATATAAAAATAATACAACTACAAAGTCATTAAAGACCATGGAAATGTCTACTGGAAAGCATTAGAGTATGAAAATGAGACTTGAACTTGCTGGTATAATTAAATAATGGGAACTTTAAAAGGTGAGCTTAGATGCTGAGGAGAGAGATTAAGTTGAAGACTCCTTTTATTCCCTTGAGAAGATGGGAGTGGAGGGTGGGTTTCTATTTAAGATACTTGGTCATAGTATTTAACCGGTCATAGAATATTTAATATTGGTAATTATTAAGTCTAATGTGTGTTCTTTGAGGGGAGGGGTTCCTAGGCAACCTGCAAAACATGAATTTCACAGTTCAATATGTTTGCTAAATGTTGAATACCACATGATTTTGGAGTTTCATTGTGTTTACTAGCACATTAGTGTTTAAAAAGTCCTAGAGTAAAGATTAAACACATTTATCTCAACTCTTCCTAAACTTATTTGTCTATGAAATCCATTTTTTATGGTACATATATTTCTATTTATTCAACATATTTATTGAACATCGACCACTTGGCACTGTGCTAGAGAACACAGTTTGAGAAATGATGATCTTGTCCAACCTCTCCATTTTTCAGACAAGGAAATTAAGCCTATGAATAGTCAGGCTTTCAGTAAAAAGGCTGAAGAAGTAGTGCAATTTCCACAAGAAGTCGGTGGGGAAAAATTTACTGTAAGATCATGGGAACTGAGAAGAGTGATATGGAAGGAATTGTATGAATGAAGTTTGGGAGGCAGACACATTTTTTTTTTTATGCGGGTTGCATATGAAGATAAAGGAATAAGAAAAGAAGAAAATGTACACAATTTGGAGAGGAGAGGGTCTAACTAAGAGACAGTCAATTTTATGATATTGGAGAGGAAGGTTTGATGAAAATTAAGCAGAGAAATGCAAATACATGATCCACTACTCAAGCAATCCCCCAAACTGACAAAAGGTTGGGGAACAAAGATTCATCTGATACATTTTGAGTATTACGCTAGATGCTCTGGGTGATGCAGACAAGAGAGAGAGTGTGTCCCTTCCATGAAAGAGAGGTCTCTTTCATGACCTCATGGAAGAAGTGATGCATCCGCAGATCCAGCATCAACTCAATCCATGTCCCAAGCACAGCTGGGTTCTTGCAGAAGACACATAACCACAACCTCTCGGGCTCAGTGGAATGTGACAGAAAATATAAAACCTCTTCCAGGTGGAGAGATACTTAGCTCCCAAGTCTAGGTAGGGAGAGAGAAGGAAACATTTCTCAGATGGTGAAAGCAAACCAACAGAAGGAAAAATCCAGTAACAAAATTTCTGCCATGATGATAAATAAACTTTAGAAGGAGTTATTCATGGAAATACTCCCTGTGGAGTGAGCAGAACACTGATGTCTCCATTCATTATGCACGTCCCTCTCACACTGCTTTCATTACTTGAATGCTATCTGGTGTCATTAAGATATCAATGTTATTTAGGTGTATCTGCATTGGCAGTTTAATTATGTCTGGGTAAGGCTCAGTATTTATTCATGGGTGATCTTGGGGAGTTGTCAGACACCAGCCTCGAGATAAAGACGAGGTGCCTGAGGAATACTAATGCTCCTCAGTTTGCACTTAACACACACACATGCCAGTTATTACCAAACTGATTATTTCGATCATTAACAACACATACATCAGCCTCCTTCACCCGAGATTGCCACACGCGTTCATCTTTTCATAAACAATTATCTGACAAGGGTGCTGAGAATTGATGTTCTGGGGGGAATTGCCCAACTTGGGTCAGCCATGAGATGCAGCAAGCTGAACACCCTGTTAGCATCATCATTTCATTAATCAGATTAGGACAATCACCCATGGAGTGAGCACCGTGTTCATAAACAATAACCAATCAGGATGCCTTTGTGTTGCCCGTGGCGGTGGTTGAATTTCTTTTTAGAGGATGCTGGTTTGCAGATCTCCTTGGAAAACCTGCATATTTGCTCATCCTATCACCCATTTATAATGATTACTCTTGTTCCAAGGAGCAAGGCACAATGAGAGACTCAGGGGTTGTGGAGGCACCATCTGCTTCTTATTGCTCACCTGAGTCAGAGCCTCCTGATGTCACTTCTCCACAGCAACATGAGCCCAACTGAACAAAAAGAGGCTGGGACTGTGCCAGAAGTCAAAGGGCCTAAAAAGTGATGAATAGAAGTAATGGGACACAGCAGAACTGATCCTAGACAGAGAGCTCGTTCCTTCAAAGGGTGACTCACAGAAAAGGCAGTTTTGCCTAATGGGAAAGACCGTCCCTGATAATGAAGAACTAACGTTTGTTTCTCTACTTCCACAGCTTGTTCAGATTGCATCTCACCCATTTTGGAACAGGGAACACTCTGTCCAGTTTTACATGGGCTTTTTGTTCTTTTTCTTCTTAAGTAATACAGAGTTATAGAGTTTGGTTTTTCAATGAGTAGATGATTGCCTTTTCAATAAATACACATTTTTTAAACAGTCCCAAAGCAAGCAAAAAATTTTACACATTTGTCCTGAGAATGGTTTTATTTGGTGGCACATACAACGTGATACGGTGATGATGATGCTTTCTGTTAATATAATGTTTCACTCATATAGTCTTTTTTGATTTTCACAAAAGTTGGAAACTGAGGTTAACCTTGTGCAATTTGCCCAAGATCATGAGGTGATTAGTAGTAACTCTACATAAGAAGTCTCCTTAATCTTAGTTTTACCACCTTGAAATCACCATAGAGTCATAGTAGTCCAACGTTCTATGTGATGCTTCCAAATCCTGACATATGGTTATTCTTGTGAGGAGACCTCACTCCCTCTTGCTATCTAGTTCATTCTTCTTTCGAAGAGCCTTAACATTTAAAATTTCATTTTTATAATTGGGCCAAAATCTTTGTAATTTCTAGCTTATTCAAGATTTCCTCCTAGGTGCACATAGAACAAGTCTGATTCTTCATATGAGTAGTCTCTTGGATAGTTAAGGATAGCCAAAATGTTTCCTGGAAACTTTCTTCTTTAGGCTAATTCCAGGTATCGAGATTATGTGGTACTAAATTCATCTTCGAAGGATGCCATAACAAAATACCACATACAAGATTGTATAAACAACAGAAATTTATTTCCTCACAATTATGGAGGATGGAAGTCCAAGATCAAAGTGACAAAGCGTTGGTTTCTCCTAAGGCTTCTTTCCTTGGCCTTCTGGCTGTTTCCTCACATGGCCTCTTCTCTGCATCTCTCTGGTGTCTCCTTTATCCTTTTAAGGACTCCAGTCCTATTAGATTAAAGCTCACCTTAATTACCTCCTTTAATGCCTGATCTCCAAATATAGTTACATCGGGGGTTAAGGCTTCAACGCATGAAAATGGCAAGGGAGAGGAGGAAAGTTCAGTTCATAAGAGGTACAATTAAGCAAGGCCTCCATTTCATTAGCATACTTTATCACATGTATAAGAAACAGAGAAAGCCAGCACCTTTCATAAGTGGAGGAGGTATCTGCAGATTCGTGAAGGACCTGACCTCCATCTCCTTTCTTTAAGTGGCCTTCAGCCATTGTGTCCACTGAATGAGTGCTACGTAAACAGCCAACAGTTGGCTATTTGTCAACCTACGTTAACACTGAAAACGATCAGGACTAAAGCAAGAAATATGATTCCACTAAGGCAAGAGAGTTCTCAAAGACTGTTGGAACTAGCTATTCAGCGCCAGGTTTAAAACTGAAAGACTCACTCTCTCAGATCTCAAAGAAACCAGATTCAGGCTTTGTTTTCTTATAATATATTTGAGAAGGTGGAGACGGTAATTATATAAACTGACCCTTCTATTCCCAACATGTATACCAAGAATGAGTAAGACAGTGATGAATTACCCAGAATGAGGTTAGAATAATTTGATTTAAAAAAGGTGGAATGGGGTCTTTAATCCCTAACCTTTGGATCTGTGGCTCAAATTCATTAATAGAACATGGACTAAGAAGTCCAAAGTAAGATTACTCAGCATCTGCCACTAGCAACTCACTCTGGCGCTTGGGTCAGAATTGACATCTGAGAATTCTTTAAAACTTTATGACTGGGATTTTTTTTTTTTTTATTCTGGCTTGATTTCTTTTGTACTCTTAGTCTCTTTAACCAGTAAGATAGGAAATGTTTGACATTCATTCAAAACTCATTCAAACCACAAGGCAAACTATAAAGGAGGTTTTAGGGGACATGCAGGGTCAGTCTGAATAGTTCATATCATAGCTTCCAGTAAAAGAAAATATTTTACAGTATCAGTAAAGAGAATTATATCACAATATAGAAGTAGATTTTGCAAGATTTACAAAGTTACATGTGTTTTCTCAAGCAGTAGTTTTCAAATATTTGATGACCTTAGAACTCTTGGTTCAAATGAAATTTTTCATTGAAGTAAAATTGAACAGAACTTATCAAAGGAAAATTTCTCTGCTTACATAAGAATGTGCAGTCTCTCCATTTCACTCTTTGGGGTAGCCCTTAGCAGGAACAAATGCCAAGATTTTTCAAGAAGATAGATTGAATGCTTTTTCTCTAGGAGATTCTTATTCTACAGTGAATTTCTTCAATAAACCACAGAACATATGTGAGTGAAAGCTGATCATTAAGTTAGTAAGTCACACCTCTCCTTAAGTTTTGAAAAATATTTCGAAAGTGATATATGGTCTTCCAACATAAATGTAGAGATTAAGGAAAGTAGATTTCCCCCATAGCAGGAACCTTTAAAATTCTTTGACTGTTTAAAGCAAAATACTGCAAACAGGTGTATTTTATCAATTGATCATGCATTTTTTTAATTCATCAAATCACACACTGTTAAAAATGTAAGGGACCCTAGAAATTGAAATGAAATGAGATCATTAAAAATACTTTGTCATCTATAAAATATTTTGCAAGAATAAGTGTTGATGATAATGCTTCCTTTTAACTGGAGCTCAGAAAAGGGAAAAATATCTTTTAACTGGAGCTCAGAAAAGGGAAAAAATATCTTGCTCAGTTTCAAGCAGCTAGTTAGTGACACGGATAACACTAGAAGATTATAGATTGTTGCTTAAGGACATTTTGATCAGTTATAAAAACCTAGTAATCAGAGATCAATAAGAAATTTAAAATAAACCATTTGCTTTCTCATGTATGAGAACTACTCTTTTTTTGGAACACAAAAGATATCATTCTGGATCTGCAAGTCTGCACCTGCAAGTCTAAAACATGTTTTTAGAAGAATTTAGGCTTATTTACTTAAGCCCAAACTGAGGAGCAGAGGGGAACCCACTCTTTATAGCTCTGTGTTGATAAGTTTGGAACATATAGAGTGGACTCTCATCTTACAGAGTTGGTAGTGAGTTTCTAAAATCAGAGTAAAAGGTAAAGATCCTAGAAAATTACTTTTGAGAATCCTTTAGACTCTTAGAGCTCAAAGACAAATCCTATATTATTTTTATCTCTGAAGTTTGACTGAGATATTATTTTTCTTGTGATGTTCGACGCCAAGATCATTTTGAACTGAGCAAGGCAGCATAAATATGTTATGTTTTGTTCTTTTTGAGCTTTATTGATTGATTATGTTGAGGAATTTGCACATGATCTGATACCACAATACAAGTTTCCTACTTTACCCACAAATTAACTCATGGTAATAGGACTGACTCATAACTCAAATAAATTTGAAATGAGGATATAATAGCAAATATTCAGTGATATCTAAGAGAAAGATGTTCTTTGGAAATGTTTCTAACCTATGAAGAGAAGTTATGGATGGTGAGTTCAAACTCCCCCAACTGATCCTGTGAACTAGGATCTGGATTTAGAAGAACATTGGGAGTTGGTATGGTATTATCTCCAATGGTGGCCACCAGTGATTCTTCTTAGTCGTATTTTCACATTTCACTTCTCTCATCAAGTGAAATCTGATTTTTTTTCTCTCTTTGGATCTGAGCTGGCTACATGACTTGCAGTGAATAGAATGAAGCAATGATATTCCAGTTCCAGGCTTAGCCATGCAGAGGCCTTACTGCTTCTGCTTTTGCTCCCCTAGAGCCCTGAGGAGGACAATCACCCTGCTGGAGACAGAGGCTCGCTAGCACCCAGCTCTTTAGCTAATGCAGCTGAGGACCCAGACATGTGAAGCCATCTTGGTCATTGTAGCCCCGGTTGAGCTCCTGGGGTGAATAAAGCTGCATGAGTCCAGCTGACATCACATGAAGCAGAAGAACTGCCTAGCGTAGCCCTTCCTAAAATACAGAATCATGAGCAAATAAATGCTTTATATTGTTTTAAGCATTAAGTTTTGTGTGCGTTGTTAGATAGCAGTAGATAATTGAGACAGTTGGCCAGGAGATTTCTGATAATTTTTGTTTTGTAGACTCTGCCCTGGTAGTTTTCTTTCTTCCAAGTAGACTCTTCTGTTTCTGTGTGCTCCACAGCTACCCACACTCTTGGTAAAGAAAAGTAAAACAAAAACAAGATACCAGGTACTTCCTCAGTAGTAGACCCTGCACAATCTTTTGTCCCACTCAAATAGATGTTTGGGCTAAAGGATCTGGCTTCAGTGTCTCAATGTGGTTCTCAGCTTTGTAGGAGTGGTCACTAATGCATGTCATGGTTTCATAAACTCACATTCCATATTTTATTTTGTTTAGTTTTTAATTTCCATTGCAAAGGAAGACAGTGACAGGTAGCACACAACTACTTTCTAAAGGATTCAATACCTAGTGAAAACAGGGCAGTGGTAAGGATTGGAAATGAGAAGTTAAAAAATTATAGGGCAAGGGTAGTAAATTTATTTCTAGGAGAGAAAAGAAATAGTGCTACCATAAAGATATCAAGAAACAAGTTCAGTGACTTGCAAAATGGTGAATCCACCTATTCTGATCTACTCAGTGGCCCATCTGGATGGCTTAGTCAGTCAACTGTAAAAGAGATTTGTCTGAAAAAAAAAAAATGGAATTCCCATCTGCAAACACAAAGAGTGATTTATCCATGCAATACCACCATGAATTTCATTCTGTTAAACACAGTTGCTAGATGTCTGACCATTAAGTAGTAAGACATGTCACTTCTGTTGGATCAAAAACACTATAATGTCACTTAAAATACACAAATGTAGCACCTACAGACCAAATAGATATTTCTTGATGGAAAACACCTTTTAAAACCTTGTCAAGGTAAAGCAATCTCCTAAAGAATGTTTATTGTATTAGTTGAAACTCAGTTAAATTCAGCAATGCTGTCACTTAAAACACCAAAACTCAAATTTCAACCTTACAGAAATATGGATGGTATAAAGTGGAGGCTGATGGAATAAAGGAATCTTATTATTTTCACTACCTTGGAACAATCTTTTTTGGTTGTAAACTACAAGGGAATTCTTTTTCCACTGCCATCTCCCTACTCCCCCATCCTCTGTCCTGTACAAGTGGTAGCTCTACCTTCAGTTGACAAGTGCCTGGTGGAAATGGTGGGAATTTTATGAGTTTCAGTGAGGCATCAGTTGCCTTTAATAGTTGAAAAAAATTGAAAGGAAAGATTCAATTACTCTTGTGAAAAATGAACCTTCTATCCAAGGTTTGACCACTGCTGTTATGCTTGTTTTAAAACTGAATTATAGGTGCAATACATTTGCCAGAGACACAAACATTAATTTTTCTCAAACCATTCAAGAATAGTAGGACAGAATAGGGGGGAGCAGAGAGAAAATAAGATAATAAGAGCTTCACATTGATTTATTCACCTTTGCGCAAAGTAATGGGGACAGGAGGGAGACTGCTCCAGGAGCCTGACGGAGAGGTGGAGAAGCTGTAGAGGGAAGGATTGCAGGGCAGCCTGCCAAATAGAAAGTTGGATTGTTGTTTTTAGATGATATAAGATCACTTTATTTCTCTAGCTACTTTATAAAAAATGCATATGCATAAAATATACCACCTGATGCTGCTATAGTGAATGAAGGACATACTGTTTACCCAGGAAACAGTGTATTCCTAAACTGCCTGTCTGTTAGCTCATTCCTTTAATAAAGGTAAACTGGATCTGTACATAGCAGAGCTGAGGCTATGATTCCAGTGTACTTGAATCTGGTAGTGAGAGAGAAACTGGCTCACAGCCCACTCTCAGCAGATGGATGGGTTCTTGAGGCACAAAGTTGACGCCATACAGATGTCTGTGTATGTGACCTATCTCGCAGACCTAATGTCGGATCACTTAGAATAAATAAGAGAAGCACTGCACCAGCAATCAGTGGAGTCCTCCCTCAGCAATTATCTCCATGCAAGACCAGGTTCATGTTTTGTGGGGTACAGCACAAAATAAAAATGTAGGTCTCCTTATTTAAAAAGTATTGCAAATATTTAGGCTGTAATGTCAGAGCACTAAACAGAGGACAGAGCCTTTCTAAGTGTGGACCTGGTGAAACTGCACAAGTTTCATGCCCATCAAGGTCATCCTGGCTCCAAGACTTTATAATAAGAAGCTTCTCATTGGGAGTGGTCAATTTCCATGCGTTAAAATGAACTGATTAGATAGGATCAGAAACTTTAACCTTGGGAGGGGGTGGTGGTGAAACGTTGTTGGAGTCAGTTAGCAGCATTATTTAGATCTCTCTACTATGGAATTTAAGTCTTAATCTTAATTCCCAAGAACTTCTCCTCATCCTGTTCTTTAAACCATGTATCTATGCAAAGGTCTGTGAATTCTCTTGAATATCCAGGAGGTGAGGAGTAAAAAGCTTATGGCCATTGTCTCATAGAACAAAAAGAACTTAAAAAATAAGAGCAAATTTTCTCATATCTATAAAATAAAATCAAGTTCATTCATTTATATTAAAAAATTAGTCTTTGCCTTTCTTCTAAAACAATTTAAATCTCTTTTTGTCCCCAAACAGAAATTGAAAAGATAGCATATGCTCATTTATCTTAGACTGACTTTTCAGGCAATGTTGGCAGGTTTATCTATCTGAAAAGAGACCTTGAAACCCAAGTGCCTTCTTTAAAGCTTGGGCTCTGAAGCTGAACTTCTGGGAGATGACAAATGAGAACAGGATGAAGTATAACTTTTCTTCCTATAACCATAAAAGGATCACTAAACCTGAGCATAGGGATTTGGCTTGTGAGTTCTGAGAAACATCACTCTTGTGTCTAGCAGCTGTAAAATGAGTAACTCTGGTTCTCCAGGTCATTTAGGGAAGGTTCTGGAGCCATCAGAAAAACAGGCTAATATTTCAGTTTCTGGTTTTGATGGGAGAATCTAATATAATTCTGTAGATCTACAATTTTTCCCCTTTTTATGACCTAGAGAGTAGTAGACAATGAGGACAGTAAAGCCATTCATTAGCTAGGAAAAGCAATTTGACATATCAACTTGCCATTTTATATGAATAGGTGTGTCAATGACTTGTTGATGTTTTTCTTTTTCTGTCTTTCTTTCTTTCTTTCTTTCTCTCTCTCTCTCTCTTTCTTTTTTCTTTCTTTCTTTCTTTTCTTTTCCTTCCTTCCTTCTCTCTCTTCCCCCCTCTTTTTTTTTTTTTTTTGTAAAACAGGAAAACCTGATTTGGAAGAACAGAAGTCCTGCAATAAACCTGCTTTTACAGATTCTTAAAGACATTTATTTCACAAATACGGTTGGCCTTTGTTATTCATCTATTTGTATTTTCGAATTTATCTACTTGCTTAAATTTATTTGTAACCTCAAAATTAATACTTGTAGCATTTTCATGGTCATTTGTGGGCATGCACAGAGTAATGAAATTTGAGTTACTTGATGCATGTGTTCCCAGCTGAGGTCACACAAGGCAACACTCTTCCTTCTTGTTTTAGCTCTCATACTGCAAACAAGTGTCCTTTTTTGGTCTATTTAGTGCCACGTTTTGTTTTGCATTTTTTGTGCAAATGATTTCATTGTTTAAGTGGTCCCCAAGTGTAGTGCTGAAGTACTATCTAGTGTTCCTAAGTTCAGGAAAGCTGTGATGTGTCCTATGGAGAAAATATGTGTGTTAGATAAACCTCATTCAGGTATGAGTTCTAGTGTGGCTGACTGTGAGTTCATTGTTAATGAATCAACAATGTATATTAAATAAGTCTTTAAACAGACACATACATAAAACAAGCTTATATATTGATTGGTCAGTGCAATGCTGGGACTAGAGGCTCTTGGGAACCTAACCCAGTGTTTCTCCTAGGAACAGTATTCAGTATTTGCTAATTCAGTATTCACGGGGACTTTGTAGAATATGATGACCTTCAGTAATGAGAATTGACTGAATGCATTGAGGATCCACTCTGTTTAAGTGCCCTAAAGCCTGCAAAGAGCAATGGAAGAGTGTATCCCCTCAAAGAGTATCTCTAATGACAGTAGTGATCGTTTTTGACTACTTATTCTAAGCGTCTTTTTAAATTCTCTTAAGAGTACTGTAAGTTGAACATTAAACCATTCACAGGAACAAAGACTCGAGCTGGCACAACTACTAAGTGGCACAGCCAGGATTTGGACCTGATTCCTTGACCCCTCCCCCCAACCCCAAATTATGCATTCATCCTCTGTACTCTTCTATGTATCTAGTCAAGGAAAAGAAAATTGGCATGCTGTCACTATTAGATTGAGAAAAAGAAAATACTCGAACACATATTTATGGTTGGTTTTCTAAAAAACACCAAGCCCTAATTTCTCTCTCTAGCTTGCTTTGAGATATTTATAAAAATGTTTTCAAAGAAGCTCATCTAAAATTTACAGCTCTTCATATGTTAAGTCTTTTTTCTTCTGATTTGTTGCATTAAATATAAGGTAGGAATTTTAGAAGAGCAAGAAAAGAACTTTGTACTTGAGACTATGATCCTTTACTACAATAAATATCATTTATTTATTTTTTGGTTATTGCTGTCCTGTTTGATCAATTTGTAGACTGTCTCTAAAGCTTTAGGAAGTTGTTTCCATGAAAGTAACATCTTTTTATCTTGATACAATCAGATATTTCTCTGATGTGTAGATGTGTATTATGTTAATTTACATCCTTCGCAATGAACGTGATCAACCTCAAATGGCAGGTACATATGGACTAATTTCCTCCTGCCTTAAAAAGAATAATAATTTTTCAGATTATAAGAGTTTTTGTATTATTTTCTGTTTTGTCTTCCCTTTAAAGGTTCGGGAACTCTTGTAAAGCGGGGTTTGCTCCAGACCTTTCCCTCCCAATCAGGACTAGGGACAGTGACATTTTTTGTTTCCTATTTCTTCAAGGTTGCTATAAGAATAAAGTTAAATAACTTAAAAATCACCTTAAGCAGTACTTGAATTATAGCAGGACTCATTAAATATTGGTTTCTTTCCTAACTCCCTTGTTAAGCAGTTTAATTTCTGGTTAGCTGTTGAGGCCATTGTGAGAAAACCTAACTTGTACCGATACTGCTATGTAGAGAAATTTTACATGTGTAGAATTCTCTACAGTTTATGGAGCTCCCCTCCCACCTCCCGAACATATTTTATTCAATTTAATCCTTAAATTGAACATATTTTATTCAATTTAATCCTTAAACAGCAACTCTGAGAAAAGGACAGAGTCTTCTTTGGGTAAGATGATGAGACAGGGTCTATAGAGGATGAGGTTATTCAGGGTAAGACCACACATGTCACTGAAAAATAACCTTTATACTTCCTCTATTTTCATCGTAAGTCAAAGCATATATGTCATCATATTGCTTTAGTAAGCAAATATTTCTTTAAAATATTCAAAGACCAGCAGAACCTGACTGTAAGATGCTGCTTTTTGATACTCTTATCTTCTGCTGCCTAGACATCCCTAATTTCACACTTTCGATGAGGAAGAATGGTTGTCTTTCCCAAGTTGAGTATCCTGTCAACAGATGCCAATGAAATTCTTAATTCTCTCTTAAATCCAAATATCCAGATTTCTTTTATGTGTGAATCTCTACTTTATTCTCCTTAGTTCTGACCCCTCAGGCTTTGGATTTTTCTGGAAAACTCATTCTTTCACCATATTTGTTTTCAGATCTTCAGCTTGCTCCTGAAGCACTAGGCTTTATTTCCTGATTTCTGGAAAGTTGACTACTGCTGCTGCTGCTTTTTTTTTTTTTTTTTTTGATTGCCTTAGGACCATCCATTTGTCAGTTTGAAGCTTGAACTTCCTGGTAGTTCCTGTACTGTGAACCCCTGTGAGTGCACAGGAGATCTCTCTGTGCAGGAGACCACCATAAGTCTCAATTCAGCAGCCCCAACTCCAGCCTTCACAGCAATTGCCAGAGAAGTCACTCACTGGTGAACTGTGTCTGTGGCTTCTCTGCCTCAGAGTGGGCTGTTTCAACTCATCTGGCTGATTGTGCTTGCAAAGAGGCTTGATTTTCAACTCTAATTACAGCCACTAATTCAGGCCTGGCCTTCTGATCATTCATCTTTTGAGTGTTCAGCTTCTGAAACCCATTTGGTCCCCTGTCCCTCTCTCTTTCCTACCAACTCCCCTTGATGTGGCCAGAATGGTTAACTCAGACAATTAGTAAATGCTGAATCATTGAGTCAGTGAATGAGGCAAGTGTCTGTGTGAGGTATACAACTTCCTGAGTGGGTTTAATGGAAGCCTAAAGAGATTTTTCACAGATTCATGGGTTTTCAAAGGAGAAATTTGCATATTAATAAGAAGCTGTTCAGACTGATTCGCTTAATGTGTTTGGAGTAAGTATAATTAAATGTCAAGGGAGATATATCATGAAGTAATGAAGCTGAAGCCAATTTATCAAAAATAAGGTCTAGGGAGAGACATTTCAAATAATAAACAGTTCTCTAACCTTCCTTTTTAAGGTGATTTGCTTAGTCTGGGCCAAGATTTACATATTTTTTGAGACTCGGTTCAAACAAAGATGCTGGGAACAGAGTGGGGGTGGAGAAAGAGAATAGACATTTTTCCTATTCAAGTTTATAACATTCAAGGAGGTCTTTCCTGTTTTGTCCCACTTTTAAAGGGGACAAAACCTATTTATTTTTTCTTTCTCAGATATTGGGATGTGGTTAGGATCAGTACCCAAGCTCCACCCCCACAAATACAGCTTCCATTTGCACCCTCTTGTTTTGATGAGAGGGAATGGCATATGTGAGGGCAACTAGTCACTCTGGAATTGCACCTAAAACAAAAATTGATGAAAATATAACCCTGCAGGGTTCTGGACTTTGAAGAGTGAGCTATTCATTAAAAAGCATGTCTAAGCTGCTGGCTGTTCTTTGAACAAATGTAACCCAGGCTCACTTGGCATTCACTTAGAAGAGAAGTCATGATAAAATTACACAGCCATCTTTTTATGCTTTATCCCCTAAGTGTTTGGTTGAATTAACCGAGAAATTCAGGCCCATGCAATAGATGGATTCTCTTGAATTATAAATGACACTAAAGTGACCTCAGGAATAGTTGCTTGACTGAACCAAATGGAAACACTCAATAATGTCTTGATTCTATTTATCAGAATGCAAAAGCCAGTGGGTTCATTCCTGGGCAGAATGCAGTGAACAGGACTTTCAGCTGCCTTCCTCAAAGAGGTCTCAGGAGCCGAGAGGAGAGACCTGAGTCAGTGCTGTAAAACCACTGGGTAGAAGGGAGGCAACACCTATCTTGTACTTGCTTAGCACTCTAACAAAATGAAAAGTCACATTTACAAAACTGAGAGATTGAAGCGTTTCCACTTGAACTGACTGCATTGTACTGACTGGTGCCACTGTGAGGATTAAGTGGAGAAAGGCCATGATTCAGGGATATAAGCTTATGAAGTTTATATCAGTTAAATTTTGGGGTGATAGCAAATGCCCGCAAGCAAGCTAACCTTGAGAAACTTTGAAAACAACCTGTTTTGTCCCATATCCAAACAGATAACATTATATAGGGTTTTTTAAAGTTAGTCTGTTAACCTACTGTCTTTGAAGTCTGCCTGTCTTAGGTTCAAGTCTCAACACTCCTCCTTATGTCCTGGGTAACTTTGAACAAGTTGCTTGACTTATCTACACTTTAGTTTTGTCATCTGGAAAAGCAAAGATTAATAACTTATACCTGGCTTGGCTTTTGTTGGAGTAGAGATGGTGTATGTAAGCTATCTTGTTATTATTGTTGTGATTTTTATCATTTGACCCATGACCTCATGAAGCCATCATTTGTGGATCCATCATTTGTGGACATCCTTTATATTTAAAGTGACTGGAGACATGGGACCCTATGATTTTAACTTTTAAAGGTGAAAATAAAAACTGTATTTTAGGGTGGGATTGTGTATGTCTGACTAGAAGAATCTCTTGGGAAGTCTGCATTAAGAGCAATGAAAAGGAGGGCATTTCTTTTTCTGTGATCAAGTCCCTGGCTGTCCTCCTTTTCCTAATGACAGACTTAACCTTTTTCTCTATGTGTTTGTGTATGTATGTGTGTGTAGATTATAGTGTGGTTTCGAATATTTGTACCACTGGGACTCATTTAAAAAAATACTGTTGCCAACTGTTACCATACAGTAGAATCTGTGCTGATTGAATGAGGGAAGGAAGATGTCTAGAATCCACGTGCTTAGCCCATCCTTTCTTCATAGGTTGACCCTAAAACATTTGCAACCAGCTGCTAAGGTTGCCTTCAGCTTAGTTTGAATGGCTTGCATTTTCTCTGTGCTCGACAGGTTTGCATCATTGTATTAGTGATTTTATCATATCATATCACATCACTGAAACCTAAAGTGAACATAAGAATATTGCACTGTGGTTACAAACACTGACAACCTTATACAAATGTTCCTTCATTTTGTAAATTGAAAAGTTATTTTCATAGATGATTGTTTGACAATCCAGAAAACCAGAGTCCTAAGTGCCTTCAAAGTATGTTTTTAACTGTGACCTTTTCTCTTTCTACCACAGAAACAGTACATTGAATATTCCCCAATCACATTGTTCATAGGACTCTTCACAGAATAACCAGTTAGAAGGACCATCCACATGCCTGGCTGGGAACAGCAAGTTAAAGAATAAGAGATGAAACTTTATGAAACAAGATGGCAATTCTTTTGTTTACTATTATCACATTTTGATATAAAATGTTTATGAATTCCTTAAAGTCAGTCCACAAAATATATTCACTGTAATGTTACTTCCACAATGTTATGAAAATAGGAGGACTTTGTGGTCAAATGTGAATAGGACATGAATTCAACACACTTAAATGAATTTTTTTACAGTGGACATTTAAGAGTTTTGTTTCTAAGATTCACTGTGACAAGTCAAATAGGTTTTGTCATATGCAGTGTTTCTGACCATGGAAAACATTTGTAACAAAAACCTACAGGACTATATGTTCCTTGGAACACAGCTTGGGAAAAGCTGTTTTGTTTCTTTAATTAAAGCAAATCATGATTTATAAAATGAAAACTTTGTTAGGATGGATGAACTTCATTGTTAGAATTCGATGGTCTTCAGGAAATTATTTTAGGATACCATGAGCAGGTCATTTTCTTCTCCTGAATAAGTAGATGGTGATAGGAATATTAACTGCCAATTTCTTTTCTGGAAATGTGGTCTTAGAAACAGAATTTTACTTGATAGATTGGTATTATGATATGATTGATTTTGCTGTACCATTAGACAAGCAATTCATTTTCTCCCTAACAAATAGCAGGTGCTATTTGTTCAAGGAAACCACCTACATAGAATAAAATATCTTTTTAGGGCTGTCAAAAGTACCATGCTATGGAATTTTCCACATTTTATTGCTTTAGGAAGCTCATTATTCTCCCAGGGTTACCATTTTTCTATACTAGAGTCTGCAAACCAATAGAACTACATATATAAGGCATTTATTACAGCTGTATATCTTGCATCCCATATTTTCCAGCTTTATCTTCCCAGTCTACCCTTCTGCCCCAGCCACTGCATACTTCCATACTCCATTCCCACCCAATACCTTTGGTCCCACATCCTTCATCATTATGTCATTGTGCCTTTATGCACATGTTCATCTCTCTGTTTGAGATGCCTATTTTCTTTTTTTTCTACCCATTTAACCCTCACTCATTCTTCAAAGGTAAATCCAGCACCACTTCCTTTATGACTTTGCTTTCCACAGTGGCTCCTTCAGTGGTTGAATTCATCACATTCTTTTCTGAGTTGTATACCACTTTGTTTACAACTCATTCTCTGTCACTCTTTGGGTTCTCCAGGCAGCAAATCCTGAGAAGGAGTTAAAAGTACAAAGGTGTTTTGGAAATGGCTACTTGTAAAGGAAAAGAAAAGGAAAGTGGATTGAGCAGACCCAACGCACACCTGACAGTCTCTGCCAGCCCTGCCAGGAGGTCTAGAACAAAGATTTCTCATCTGGGTTAAGCTACGGTCCCACTACCTTGTTCAGTCATTGACCAAGAGCCACCTGGAGCAAAAACTGTGCTCAATAGCTGAGATGGCCTCTAAGGACTCTAACAGCTAGAACCTATCAGGTGACCACACCTCGCATAGCTGGACTGCAAGTTCTTTGGTTAAGGGAGATTAGATTAGCTCATTTGTGTGTCTTTGTGCTGCTTGTCAGAGTTTTCATTCCATGACCCACATCGCCAGAATATTAGAACTAGAGGGGATTTTGAGATCGTGCAGTGGAACCATCACATTTTACAGACAAGGAAACAGACATTTGTCATCCACACTGGGTTACGATTTCTTTCATTACATGATCCATACTGAATTAAATACCAAATCAGAATCTACTAGATCAGTCCATCTTCATTCCAATTACATCTAAGAATCCATTTATCTGGCCACTCCAAGAGGTACTGCCTTTTTCTGGGGGCCAAGAGGAATGAATGTTGGTGGATGTTAGGTAATAAAAGGAGGAAATTATTAGTAATACCTGCAGAGGCCATAGTAGTTCAATTACACATTTTAAAAAAAAGTATTGACACTTTGAATATTAGGCTTTTGTGACTTGAAGTCCCCAAACAATTACAGATAATGAAGGGGGACTGAAACCCACAAAGCCAGATCAGCTGCATCAATAGTTGGGAGTCTATGAACAAATCTTTGTAGAAGGAAGAAAAATCAATGAGCAGAATGGGAGTAAATTGCAGCAGAGTGTTTGTTTTCCTTTCTGTTCATCAATTACTTTTCACAGAAGCTCCTTGACTCCAAGGTTGTCTTAGATGCTGCTTTCACTGGCTCTCTCAGCTCTCTCGGTGCTTTGTAGAGGATCTCTGTGCTGGTTGTGTGGGGAGGGCTCCACTCTCCCACAGGGGTCTGCCCCACTCTAGTGGTGACTGATAATGCCTTAATTACCAAATCCAAAGCAGGTGATGTCTGTCTTCCTGGTCCTGAGGGCTCTTGATTACTCAACTCCCCTAAAAGGAAACACTTTCCACATCAATAATTAAACAGAGCAATTAGTGGAATTTAAAACATATAATTATGCAGAATCAACTCTGTGTCCCTTGAGCATTTTATCTCTTTTTTCTTGTTCATGCTCTGTTCCCTCCCTCCCCTTCCCCTAAAGTGTCATTTTGTGGACATAGGAGGCCTCTGTTCTGTGTTTTTAAAACCCAGGCAGAGAAGGGGAGAATCATTTGAAATCATTTGAAAGGGATGAAATTGAGCGGAAGGTAAATCAGACCCAGGCTGTCAGCTTCAGCTTTTGGGACTTACCATTTCCTCCTTATAGCCAGCCTCAGCCTCTGGGGCTTGAGGAATAGAAATGGTGCAAGCTCTCTCAGACTGGTACATGCAGTTAGTTGTACAGAAGTCTCTGGAAATGGGTCCCCTGTCCCCAGCATAGTCAGATGTACAGCCAAAAACACAGTGTGTGGTGGCTCCGAAGCGGCATCCACAAGAAATTATCTCTGCTAGTACTTTTTAACTTCACTCAGATCCATCTAGTGTCCTCAGGCAAAGAGAATCCTTTTCTTTTTTCTACTTTAAGGAAATGAAAACCAAATACAGGCTAACCAGATAATATGAAAAATATGAAAATTAAATTTATGTTCTAATTCAATATGATAATATAAACTTTTGTATGTAAGTCTCCCCATCTCCCCAATCCCCAGTGAAATGACCAAAGAAATAGTAGCAATAAAGAAAAGGCAGTATCAGCAATGGAACAAGAGCGAGTCACCATCCACATACCATAAACGTTCATATACTTCTCTAAGAGATGGGTCAGTGAAATCTAAATTGAGAAAAGGGCAGTCAAGCCAGGAGCCAGTGAAGAAAAGCTTGGCCTGGGAAGTAAGTAGAGGAACCATCAGGAAACCCCTAAGCTCAGTTGGTAGGAACTGAGGGAGAGTGTGCTGCAATGCAGTGACTGAAGTTCGATCTTGAGTTGACTCTGGGGAGACACCAAGAGCCAGAATTGAACAAGTAGCATTCACTCCTGCAGATGTCAGGATCAGGGCCTGGAGAGGCTCCACTCTTTAGGGACAGAGTTTGGGTACATATGGGGACTCGGCACAGCTAGTTTCAAGTCAACTTTGGCATTGTAGCTCCTGTGTTCACCTGCTACCTCCTCCTGCTATATGGGCTATTTATTTCACTTTTAATTTTACAAAGTAAATCCTAGAAAGTATGTAACAGTTCTCTTCTGTATTCCTCTGGCCCTGACAGATTTCAATAGAAACTCAGAAAAACAAGTCATTTCAGCCCTGAATATGGACAAATATAGATTCACCTCTGGTGCTCTCTAAGGTCAGCAGGCAGAAACATGATCAAACCTAAGTCTTTGTCCTTCAAAAGATCATTACCAATTGTAGGAAGCAGAGCGAATATCCTGCCTTCCTGTCCCTCAATAATACAGAGTTTCAGTATGAAATAGGAGAAAACTTCAGAAAAATTTCTCAACGAGATTTCAGTGTTCAATTGAAAAGGTACTGAATACCATGCAGAAGTAATGAAAATAGCCTAAATGTATCTTGATTCCAAAGAGAAAAACTCAATCAGAGAATGAAAGGGAAGGGAGGAAACAAAACAAAATTCTACAATCATCTAAATGAAAAAAAACAGGTTTACTCAAAAGAAGAAAAATGAAGTTAGCATTAAATGTCTTCTTCAAAATATAATATTTCAGAAAACGTTAGCCTCTTATTGCAGAGTTTTGAGAGGGGAAATTTTGTGACTTAAGAATTTTTAAACATAAATTATTTCAAATGGTAAGATAAAGAAAATTGAGACAGCACAATAAAAATGAGTGAACTGAAACTATATAATGTAAAAGGGAATTAATAATCTGTGATGGTAATTCATTGTTTACAAGAGGCATACTACAGCAACATAAAATAATGTTTACAAACATAAGAATGGTCAAAGTTCACTTAGGTACATGGGTGTGCACATACACACACATATATATACACACACATACTCAAAACTGGGAAAAGAAAGGAAATAAAGATAAGCAAGCTGGGATGACAAAATTTACATCAGAAAATGTAAAATTCAAAATAAAAGATTTTAAATGAAACTAAAGATCTAATTTTAATAATCAAGAGTACAACCTATAGCTTAATTTCCATGAACCTTTATCTGCTAGATGACATAACCATTTAGTATCAAAATACATGAAGTGTAAGCTGTTAGAAATACAAACAGAGATTTTTTTTTACTTTATTTTTTCTAGTTTATTTTTTACATTTTAATTTCAAATAGTTATAGATTTATAGAATTTCTAATACATATACGAATAGCTCCTGTGTACTCTTCACCTAGATTTCCTCAATTTTAGTATCTTGTATAACTATGGCATAATATCAAAACCAGGAAATTGATACTGATATAATTGACAGAACAAGCAGATTAACAAAAAAATCGCAATATTCTAATACACTCATTTGAATCTTTGCCAGAACAATTGGAAGAAAAACATCTGGAAATCTCAAAATATACTTAATTTTGATTTAATAAATAGGTAAAAAATGGCAACCTATGCTATAAACAGAAAATAGTCTTTTCCAAAGTCTGTGGAATATTTATAAAAGCATTTATATACATGGCCACAAAAAGCATACGTTTCCTGAAGTTTAACTAATATCAAACTCACGCTTTGACTACAAATGAAACATAATAATAAAGGGAAAAACAAAATTAATAAAAATGTAAAATAACAAAATTAATTAAAAATTATTTTCTTTTAAACCCTTGAATTGAAAAGGAAATCGAGTCTGCACTTAGGTAAGTCAAATGATAACAGTACTTACCTGTCATAGTTGTACAGTCAGTGATGTAAGTAGAATGAATTCATGTCCATATATATTTTAATATCAAACTAGAAAGAATGAAAATTAGTAAAGTGAACATTTAAATCCAAACACCAGAAAAAGAGCAAGAAATAAAACAAAGAGAATAGGTACAGCCAAAAATATTTTAAAAATTAGAAAATATAGTTTGTATAACTCTGTAAGAGTGAATATAAAGTATACCAGAGATAATTTGTTATCTATAAAAAGATACAAATCACCAAAATTGTCCATAGCGATCAGAGGGGATATTGGTTGTTGAAAGACAATCCAAATTAAATTAAAAACAACCAAACAAAAGCAGCCAAAAATTTAGAAACTGTTAGAGATTTCTCCATGTAAAACTTACTTATCTGTTATCTGAAGCACTGAAAAATCTGCCTCATCATGGAGGGCACACATTCTGGGGAAATTGTTCTTTTCAAGAACAACAACCATCCACTGTGTTGCCCAGTCTGTCATCCTTTGCCATCTTTAATCATGTCTTTGCAACATTTGATTTTTAACATTATTGATTAGGACCACTTTTTAAAACACTATCCTGTATCCCCTTATTTCATTTTCCATTGACACTACTGTCCTCCTTCACTGCCTTTTCTTCCTAATTTTACCCCATGTTGGCTCCCAAAGGTTCAGGCTTTGTCCTGCAAATTGTTATGTTTTTTGTCTCAATTACTTGATTCTGTTATCTACTCAAGAAATTAACTGGACTTAACCACATTCTTTGTCTTTTCCTTATTTCACCCACTTCCTGCACAACTGTATGGCCAGATCTTGAAACCACCTTTTTTTTTCTAGAAAGAAAATTTGTAAGAAGAAAAATGGACAAAACTTCACTTGATCTTTTGCTTGATTCTAGTCTTAGATGTTGGACCCTTGAGATCTAGTTCTTCCTCTCTCTTCTGTGAACATACAAGCTTGTATAGCATCACTTTTGACCATATTTCCTGCCTCTGATTCCTATTTTGACCCATTTTTGTTTCATTTCCAAACATGCAGCATTTCTAGTTCACTCTAGATATCTTTTTTCAGCTTGAGAACTTGCTTTATGAAACTTCATTTCTGTGTTCTATGGTAATATGGCCCAAACCAAGAGCACCATCATCTGCACTTACTTTGTGTGTATGTGTGAAGGGGCGGGGGCAGTCTATGAAGCTTGACTTAAAACAGCTTCGGTATTGTTAAACATTGTTTTATCATTATATACTTTTTTCAGTTTTTATGTGCTCATGTCACACATCCCAACTGAGCAGATATCATTTCTTGTATGACTTGATATTTACTAACTCTGTGAACTGTCTGTGAAGTGAGACCTAAATAGACATTGTTTAATAGACTGTCTTTTGAAATAGATGATAAGACTTGAGATGGCAGGATTTGACCTCACACATTTTCCTATAGCACATAGTAAATACTCACTAGTCTGCTGAATGACCCATGATATTTTATTTAGATAATTTTGTGTTATCTGTGGTAGAGGTAAGGCACCATAATTACCTTAATAAAGTAGAAGATGAAGTGCCCATTAGTTGTTAAAAGAAAAAACATGTTAAATTAAAAACAACCAAACAGAGCATGCAATAAATTATTGAGGTAAAAAATAGGGATTTCTAAGTGGGAGACTAATACCCATCTCTTAGCCATAGCACAGAGAAATAATTGTTTTTTCGAGAGTCAAGATACTCTATCAGTATTTTTAAAACATTTTTTCACCCTGATTCACATTATTTATATGTATATACATATAAACAGATAAATATGAAATATATGTTCATGAAAGAATACTTTTTCATATTGTCTGATATTTTCTATCCTATCTTATTTATTCTATTCTATTTTTTAATGTAGGTTTCAGTCTTCTAAAGCAGTGGTTCTCAACAGAGGGTGTTTCCTCTGCCCAGGGAGCATTTGGCAATGTCTGGAGACATTTTTGGTTGTTATCATGCCCTGGGGGGAGAGGGATGATGTTACTGGTTTCTAGTGGGTAGAGGCCAAAGATGCTGCTCAAATCCTACAATACACAGAACAGCTCCTTCAGCAAAGAATTATCCATCCCAAAATATCAATAGTGTTGAGGTTGAGAAACCCTGATGTAGTGGGTGAGTAGGTGTGCCCAACAATCTCAAAAACACCTTTATCCTTGGGTTACCAAGAAGGAGAAAACATAGTCTGTAATAATATGCCAAGGTTCTTCCAAAAAGAATGTTAAGAACAATTTTCGTCTTTATGGGAACCCCACAAAGTAGACCCATTTTCCTTATTATAGTGCTTGGTATACTCTTTCTTCAAGTTTATATCAAGTTTAGCCTTCAAGTTTATATCAACTTGTGGACTTTGTTTTTTGAGGCTATACAGGGCACTTTGAGGTTAAAATGTTAATGAATGCCTCTCTAAGTGTCCATGAAGCTCATTCAGCACTCAGGGCAATTAGCAGTGTTGGGTTAGAACTAATGAGCTTGGGGTGCCAGTATTTATTTGAGCTTAGTGGGGCATTGAGACCCAACAACACTCAACTTCTTTCTGACCTGCTTGGACTTCTATTCCTTCAAAACCCACTGGCGAGAAAACTGCTGAAATAGTTTATTCCCCATCAGGCTAATTACTTCTTTTCCCAAGATCAAGACTATATTTTGGAAGAGCTGAAACATCTGAAAGCAGAGAACATCCTGCCTACCAGGGCAAGAACACTAAGGCAGTTTTTATGCCCCTCAAAAGAAATGGGAGATTAGCAAAGAATCTGAAAGAAGAACACAAAGTGGAAAGATTTCTAATGTAGTCTGTGGACCAACCCTGCCAAGAAGCAGGTTGTGACTAAAACTCAGAAGCATGGATTTGGGAGGTGTGTCACTGCAGATAGTTGCTGTTGTGTAGAAAGAAAGGGTGGCAGTGGGACTAGGAAAGCTCAGTAGAATACGTATAAACAGCAGAGAATTTGGAAGGAAACATATGAAGTTGCTTTTGGTTGGAAAGTCAAGGTTGTCATAGCAAGCTCTCATCAAGCTTGACGTACAAGTATGATATTCTAGTTTTCTTATGAATAAGCAATGCATTTTTTTTTTCTTTCATAGAAATGTTTTGCATATTCTTCAACATTCTTAGCTATAATCACTGTGGATTAGTTCTGTAGACATACATTGTTTGGGAAATATTTTAAAGGTTTTCTGGCCTGAAGGGTAGGATCCTAGATTTTTGCTCCTATTTGATGAGTATAATATTGGGGAAATTACTTTGTCTCCTGTTCAGGTTCTTGTAATATTTAAATATGTGGTTGGAACAGTATGATAGCTAAATTTGTGCCTCCTTGAACATACTATGGGTTTAAGAGGATGGGATAATAATGGAACTGTCCTAAGTACAGCAGATCCTGTTTTATATCCCACTCAAGCAGACATTAGAAAATTAAAGCATACTGGGGAAAGGGAAGTTAATAATGAGTCAAAACATTTTGATTATAAGGAATATAAAGAGTGTCAATAGCAATAGCATATTAGTTATTCATTGATTCTTTGCCAGACTTCTTACTAATTTGAGAGTAGAAGTAGAAAAATAGTGTGACAAATTATTCTATTTAGTTTTTATAACAAGGGTACTTTGATTATTTCCATTAGTGGATAAAGAAACCGAGACAGAGAAATTAAGACACTTATGGGTCATGTAGTTATTAGGAAACTGAATCAGATACTTTTATTCCCTAAACCTGACCCATTTTCATAAAATTTATTTTTCATTCAACTCTAAATTCTGTGCTTCACACTAGAGGATGAACCTCTGACATTTTGTGTTTCACTTATTTAAATGCCTTACAGACTGTTAACAGTATTTATTGAAGCTTAATGTGGGGAGAACAATCTAACCAGATTAATAATAGTTTGTAATTACCCTCTTTTTTTCTAGATTTGATAAAGTTTAAGCCATAATCATTCCTTCTCTCAGACAGTTGACATGAATGAATAACTATACACATCAGTATCGAGTTATTTATAAGCTACCTCATGTATTTTAATCATCTGAAAGTCCAAATTATATCAATTGCAAAATATTTAAGAGATCGTAAGGCAATTGACTGTCACTGTACCTAAAAATAAACACACCACCATTATTTATCATCATCACCACCATCATCATCACCACGCTAAACATTTACAGCTTATTTGTTCATTTGTACAGCATTTGGAGTAGTTTTTAAGTTTCTCATCATTGCTTTTCCTATTTATAGTAGAAACAATTATTGTCTTGATGACTTCACCCTCCCAGCAGGAGCCATTGCATCTTTATAAAAGAAAAGTGGGCTATAACAGAGGTTAAGTGACTTGTTCACTGATTTCAGATTATCGGTGTTGCAGACAAGAACCAAAGCCGGCCATTCTAAAACTTTTGACAAATTCAGTATTGTAACCATGCAGATTTAATTTATGACCCTAGGCAGCTACCAGGATTAGGACCCATTTTCTTATCTAATCTACCTTTGACATTTTAAGAACAAGTTAAGAAATGAAAATGGATCAAATCAGAAGTAATAATTCGATTTTTTAGAGGGTACAGCAATATGTTCAGTGTTTGGAAATAGTGTTGACCAATAATTCAATTCCCTAGAGGTAACCACGTTAATAGTTTGGTGTGTATCTGTCGAGATTTTTGGCAAACCTATGTTATATACAAATATATAATATTAGTTACCAATGGCTAAAATAAAATAATATTTCATAACATTACCACAAAACCTCAGAGACATAAAAAAGCAGTTATTTATTTTACTAGTCTACAGGGTTCAGCTGATTCAGGCCAGTTTGAGATCTCAGCTGGCCTTGCTCATGTGCCTGTGGTCAGCTGTGAGTCAACCAGATGTCTCTCCAGACATGTGGGTCTGCTCACATGTCTGGGGAATCAACTGGCTGAAGGCTGATCTAGGGTGGTCTTTGCTGAGATAACTTGGGTGACTCAACCATTTGTCTTTCATCTTTCAGAAGGCTTATCCAGACATGTCCTCACAGTGATGGCCAGACACAAGAGCATGAGTGGAACATATGAGAAGTTTTTCAAGCCTCTTGTATTACAACTGCTACTGTCCATTGGTCAAAGTCACATAACTGAACTCAATATCAAGGAATGTAAAAATATATTCTACTCATGATGAATAAGCTGCAAACTCCATGGCAGAGGGTAAAAATAGAGAGCGGGTTGAAGAATTCTGGCCATCAATTCACTCAGCCTAACAATTACTGAAATATGTTTTAACATACAAGCATTGTTTTTTATTGCTCGTTTGTACAAATATGAGATAGTAGCCTATCATTTTATGGCTTATACTATTTTGAAGATTTTTTGTTTTAATTTGAAGCAGATGTAACTCAATATTTTAAATATTGAAAAATATTCTATTATATGGATATTCTGTACCAGAAGATTTATCCAATCCCCTAATTATAAACATTTAAGTTGTTTCCTGCTTTGGAAGATTTTTTTTAACAGTGCTGCAGTGGACCCCCATTTACATTTGTATATTTACTCTGGTATTTCTTTAAATTGAACCTGTAGAAATAGGACTGTGGGATCCCTCATACTTTAGCCTCCAGCAAGACTAAGCCGCTTGTAGTTCCCTGAACATGCCACAATTTCTTAGCCTCTATGTCTTCAAACACTGTTTCTTCTAGAATTCATTTCTATCCCACTTGACCCTGATAAACTACAGTGAAATCCGTGATAAAGTAAATCTACATATAGCATACTTGGTAATTGTCAGCCTTTGCATCAGACTAAGTGCAGTATCTCAAGCTCACAGTAAATGCAATTGAACTGTATGGGAGGCCACTTATAGCTCTATCCTCATTATCATTCTAGTCTGCACTGAAGTACCACTGTATTTGTGAAGCCATCTCTAAATTCCTTCAGCAGCTCAGGTACTCCTTCTCTGAACGTAATAAACACTCCGTTTATGGTAATTCTCCCATTGATACATATATTTGCTGTTAAGCCCATCTGCCCACTAGATGGTAAGGTCTTTGAGAACAGGAACATTCTTTCTGTCCTTGTAATTCCATTTTCTAATACGGTGCTTGGACAAAATTGGCACTCAATAAATGTTTGCTAAATAAAAATCGTTTACTTGAGGTCGGTCTTAAAGGTAGCTATATAATAATAATAGTAAATATTTATTTATTCATTCAATAATATTTATTGAATATGTGCACTGAATTGGATATGTTTGAAATGAGAGGATGGGGAGAATATGAATGTACCTTCTTGAAATGAGATGGTCTTTAGAACATATGATGCAATTTCAGATGTTTCCCTCAGAAAAAATGCACACATGCTCATGTTCACATTTTTTACATATACTTACAGTGAGCTCACTACTTCCTGATGCTTATTCTTTGAGACTCAGATTAAAAACCTCTGCCTTCAGTTGATAAGAACATGCCTGTGTCAAACTTATCTATGTTAAAGACAGATTTGGGATACTTAGACCCTCCATCATGACCCACCCATAATACTTCATCTTTCATTCATGATAATTGTGCAAGCTGCCAGAATATGGATTCTGTCATATCTATACCTTTATCTATATTTTAGATATCTTGCCTACCCCTAAAGTAGTTTTAGAGACTCACATATTATTTTAGGCTACTGATAATGTGATAATACAAATGGAAACATCTACTACACATATGTCTCATAACTCATTTAATGTGACTTAACCATAATTCCGTGTAAATATATAGATCTGTTTGATTTATTGGAAGAAAAAAATCACCATGTATAAAATATGATTTCTGCATTTTAAAAAACATTTTAATGTGTATTCAGATTAAATCAAACATCAAGTTCACATTCAAAATAATAATAAAAATAGAAACTATTTACAAATAATATCAATAAGAAGTATGTACACCCTCCCTGCAAAAAGGTGGTTTAAGATCTGGCCATGTAGTTGTGCAGGAAGTGGGTGAAATAAGGAAAAGACAAAGAATGTGGTAAGTCCAGTTAATTTCTTGAGTAGATAACAGAATCAAGTAATTGAGACAAAAAACATAACAATTTGCAGTACAAAGCCTGGACCTTTGGGAGCCAACATGGGGTAAAATTAGGAAGAAAAGGCAGTGAAGGAGGACAGTAGTGTCAATGGAAAATGAAATAAGGGGATACAGGATAAAGAATTCTTAGACAGAGAGCTAAGAGCATAATCCATGAAACTGGATAAATTGGGCTTCATCAAAATTAAAAGAAAATATATTGCTCACAGACACTTTTAAAAGAAAGACAAATAATTTATAATATTTATATGCGGAATCTTTTAAAAAAAGGCAAATTTATAGAAACAGAGATTAGAAAAGTGGTTGCCAGGAGCTAGATGGTGGGGGAAATAGGGAGAGGTTGGTACAAGGGTATGAAACTCTCATTTATAAGATGAATAAGGTCTGAAGATCTCATGTATGACATGGTAGCCACAGTTGGTAACACTGTATTGTATAATTGAAACTTACTAAAAGACTAGTACTTAAATGTTCTCACACACACAAAATAAACTAATAAAAGAAGTCTTCAAATTTAATCATTAAAGTTCAGATTGTGAAAGAAAAAAAAAAGAAAAGAATGATGAGACAAACTACAGGCTGGGAAAATATTTCCAAATTCTGTATCCAACAAAAGACTCCTAGTTGGGATACATAAAGAACTTTAAAACTCAACAGGAAAAAAATAACCCAATTTTAAAAATGCGAAAATAGCTTTAACAAACATTTCAACAAAGAAGCAATTAAACAAACAAAAAGATATTCAATATCATTAGCCATTAGGAAAATGTAAGTTAAAATCACTGTGAGATACCACTATTAGAAAGGCTAAAAAAAAGAATATATAAAGTGCTGACAAGGATGTGGAGCAAATGGAACCATCATACATTGCTTTTGAAAAAGGATACTCTTTAAAATAATTTAGCAGTTTCTTATAAAGTTAAACATATACTTTTATCAAATGACCTAACAATTTCACTCCTTGCTATTTGCCCTAGAGAGACACCTATATTTACACAGAAACCTGTACCGAATGTTCACAGAAGTTCTATTTATAATTGCTGAAAATTGGAACCAACCCAATTGTCCACCAACATGTAAATGGTAAACAAATTGTGGTACATCCATATAATGGGATACTAATTAGCAATAGAAAGGAACAAACTATTGATGCGTGGGACAGCATGAATGAATCTCAAAAGCAATATGCTGAGTGAAAGAAACCAGTCTCAAAAGATTATATATTATATGATTTTATTTATATGACATTCTTAGAAAAACAAAATCGTGGTGATAGAGAACAGATCCATGTTTACCAGGGATTAGGGGTGAAAGGAAAGTAAAACTACAAAATGATAGCACATTATTGGAGTGATAGAACTATTTTATATTCTGATTGGTTGGAGTTACACAAATCTATACACATATTGAATTGTACTCCAAAAAAAGTCAATTTTACTAGATATTAACTTAAATATAAAATAAAATAAAAGCTTTAGTGAGGAACATTAAATAAAATTTATATGAATGAAAGCCATATCATCTTCCTTTGACAGATCCAATATAAAAAATGCCATTTTTTTTCTAAATTAATCTGTACATGTTATGAAATCCCAATTCCAGTGGTGGAAGGAATAGGACTTAATGCAAATATTTTATAATTTTTCAGTCCATTTGGAAGAAAACACATTTGATAAAAAATATTTAAGAATAGAATAGACAGACAATTTCATGTTGATTTAAGAGATATCAGGACACTACAGTAATTAATTAAAAAGGTGTTCTTCTAGTGCCAAAACAAATATAGAACATAATATAGAAACTTGATAAACAAACATTATAAAAATGTGACATACAAAATGAAGGTTATATAAGAATTTACTATATTAAATAGGTGGCATGTCGATATTGGATAAAAAG